>NW_027077379.1:0-300000 GCF_963924675.1 Phocoena phocoena | reverse complement strand
CCGTACGCTAACACTACGCCATACCCTAACATGTACGCTCACCCTAAAGAATTGTCGTACCCTAACCTGTCCCCTAAACTGTCCCCGTCCCATAACCCTAACCCTAACCCTAACCCTAAACCTAACCCTTACCCGATGCCTTACCCTAACTCGTCCCCTAATCGTAACCCTTACGCTAACACTAACCCGTACCCTAACACGTACGCTCACCCTAAACCGTTGTCGTACCCTAACCTGTCCCCTAAACCGTCCCCGTCCCCTAACCATAACCCTAACCCTAACACTTAACCGAAGTCTTACCCTAACCCGTCCCCTAATCCTAACCCGTACGCTAACACTAAACCGTACCCTAACACGTACGCTGACCCTAAACCGTTGTCGTAAACTAACTTGTCCCCTAAACCGTCCCCATCCCCTAATCATAACCCTAACCCTAACCCTAACCCTAACCCTTACCCGAAGCCTTACCCTAACCCGTCCCCTAATCCTAACCCGTTCGCTAACACTAACCCGTACCCTAACACGTACGCTCACCCTAAACCGTTGTCGTAATCTAAACTGTCCCCTAAACCATCCCCGTCCTCTAACCCTAACCCTAACCCTAACCCTAAACCTAACCCTTACCCGAAGCCTTACCCAAACCCGTCTCCTAATCCTAACCCGTACGATAACACTAACCCGTACCCTAACACGTACGCTCACACTAAACCGTTGTCGTACCCTAACCTGTCCCCTAAACCGTCCCCGTCCCCTAACCCTAACCCTAAACCTACCCCTAACCCTAACCCTTACCCGAAGCCTTACACTAACCCGTCCCCTAATCCTAACCCGTACGCTAACACTAAACCGTACCCTAACACGTACGCTCACCGTAAAACGCTGTCATACCCTAACCTGTCCCCTAAACCGTCCCCGTCCCATAACCCTAACCCTAACCCTAACCCTAACCCTAACCCTTACCCGAAGCCTTACCCTAACCCGTCCCCTAATCCTAACCCGTACGCTAACACTAACCCGTACCCTAACACGTACGCTCACCCTAAACCGTTGTCGTAAACTAACTTGTCCCCTAAACCATCCCCGTCCTCTAAGCCTAACCCTAACCCTAACCCTAAACCTAACCCTTACCCGAAGCCTTACCCTAACCCGTCCCCTAATCCTAACCCATACGCTAACACTAACCCGTACCCTAACACGTATGCTCAAACTAAACTGTTGTCGTACCCTAACCTATCCCCTAAACCGTCCCCGTCCCCTAACCCTAACCCTAAGCCTACCCCTAAGCCTAACCCTTACCCGAAGCCCTACCCTAAACCGTCCTCTAATCCTAACCCGTACGCTAACACTAAACCGTACCCTAACACGTACGCTCACCCTAAACCGTCGTCGTACCCTAACCTGTCCCCTAAACCGTCCCCGTCCCCTAACCCTAACCCTAACCCTAAGCCTAACCCTAAACCTTACCCGAAGCCTTACCCTAACCCGTCCCCTATTCCTAACCCGTACGCTAACAGTAACCCGTACCCTAACACCTACTCTCACCCTAAACCGTTGTCGTACCCTAAACTGTCCCCTAATCCGTCCCCGTCCCCTAACCCTAACCCTAACCCTAACCCTAACCCTAACCCTTACCCGAAGCCTTACCCTAACCCTTCCCCTAATCCTAACCCGTACGCTAACACTAAGCCGTACTCTAACACGTACGGTCACCCTAAACCGTTGTCGTATCCTAACCTGTCCCCTAAACTGTCCCCGTCCCATAACCCTAACCCTAACCCTAACCCTAACCCTAACCCTTACCTGATGCCTTACCCTAACCCGTCCCCTAATCCTAACCCGTACGCTAACACTAAACCATACCCTAACACATACGCTCACCCTAAACCGTTGTCGTAAACTAACTTGTCCCCTAAACCGTCCCCATCCTCTAACCCTATCCCTCACCCTAACCCTAACCCTAACCCTTACCCGAAGCCTTACCCTAACCCGTCCCCTAATCCTAAACCTTAAGCTAACACTAACCCGTACTCTAACACATACGCTCACCCTAAACCGTTGTCGTACCCTAAACTGTCCCCTAAACCGTCCCCGTCCCCTAACCCTACCCCTAAACCTACCCCTACCCCTAACCCTTACCCGAAGCCTTACCCTAACCCGTCCCCTAATCCTAACCCGTACGCTAACACTAAACCGTACCCTAACACGTACGCTCACCCTAAAACGTTTTCGTACCCTAACCTGTCCCCTAAACCGTCCCCGTCCCATAACACTAACCCTAACCCTAACCCTAACCCTAACCCATACCCGAAGCCTTACCCTAACCCGTCCCCTAATCCTAACCCGCACGCTAACACTAACCCGTACCCTAACACGTATGCTCACCCTAAACCGTTGTCGTAAACTAACATGTCCAATAAACCGTCCCCATCCCCTAACCCTAACCCTAACCCTAACCCTAACCATAACCCTAACACTTACCCGAAGCCTTACCCTAACCCGTCCCCTAATCCTAACCCGTACGCTAACACTAACCCGTACCCTAACACGTACGCTCAACCTAAACCATTGTCGTACACTAACCTGTCCCCTAAACCATCCCCGACCTCTAACCCTAACCCTAACCCTAACCCTAAACCTAACCCTTACCCGAAGCCTTACCCTAACCTGTCCCCTAATCCTAAACCGTACGCTAACACTAACCCGTACCCTAACACGTACGCTCACCCTAAACCGTTGTCGTACCCTAACCTGTCGCCTAAACCGTCCCCGTCCCCTAACCATAACCCTAACCCTAACACTTAACCGAAGTCTTACCCTAACCCGTCCCCTAAACCTAACCCGTACGCTAACACTAAACCGTACCCTAACACGTACGCTGACCCTAAACCGTTGTCGTAAACTAACTTGTCCCCTAAATCGTCCCCATCCCATAATCCTAACCCTAACCCAAACCCTAACCCTAACCCTTACCCGAAGCCTTACCCTAACCCGTCCCCTAATCCTAACCCGTACGCTAACACTAACCCGTACCCTAACACGTACGCTCACCCTAAACCGTTGTCGTAAACTAACTTGTCCCCTAAACCATCCCCGTCCTCTAAGCCTAACCCTAACCCTAACCCTAAACCTAACCCTTACCCGAAGCCTTACCCTAACCCGTCCCCTAATCCTAACCCATACGCTAACACTAACCCGTACCCTAACACGTACGCTCAAACTAAACTGTTGTCGTACCCTAACCTATCCCCTAAACCGTCCCCGTCCCCTAACCCTAACCCTAAGCCTACCCCTAAGCCTAACCCTTACCCGAAGCCTTACCCTAACCCGTCCTCTAATCCTAACCCGTACGCTAACACTAAACCGTACCCTAACACGTACGCTCACCCTAAACCGTTGTCGTACCCTAACCTGTCCCCTAAACCGTCCCCGTCCCCTAACCCTAACCCTAACCCTAAGCCTAACCCTAAACCTTACCCGAAGCCTTACTCTAACCCGTCCCCTATTCCTAACCCGTACGCTAACAGTAACCCGTACCCTAACACGTACTCTCACCCTAAACCGTTGTCGTACCCTAAACTGTCCCCTAATCCGTCCCCGTCCCCTAACCCTAACCCTAACCCTAACCCTAACCCTAACCCTTACCCGAAGCCTTACCCTAACCCTTCCCCTAATCCTAACCCGTACGCTAACACTAAGCCGTACTCTAACACGTACGGTCACCCTAAACCGTTGTCGTATCCTAACCTGTCCCCTAAACTGTCCCCGTCCCATAACCCTAACCCTAACCCTAACCCTAACCCTAGCCCTTACCCGATGCCTTACCCTAACCCGTCCCCTAATCCTAAACCGTAAGCTAACACTAACCCGTACCCTAACACGTACGCTCACCCTAAACCGTTGTCGTACCCTAACCTGTCCCCTAAACCGTACCCATCCCCTAACCCTAACCCTAACCCTAAGCCTAACCCTAACCCTTACCCGAAGCCTTACCCTAACCCGTCCCCTAATCCTAAACCGTTCGCTAACACTAACCCGTACCCTAACACGTACGCTGACCCTAAACCGTTGTCGTACCCTAACCTGTCCTCTAAACCGTCCCCGTCCCCTAACCCTAACCCTAACCCTATCCCTTACCCGAAGCCTTACCCTAACCCGTCCCCTAATCCTAACCCGTACGCTAACACTAAGCCGTACCCTAACACATACGCTCACCCTAAACCATTGTCGTATCCGAACCTGTCCCCTAAACTGTCCCCGTCCCATAACCCTAACCCTAACCCTAACCCTAACCATAACCCTTACCTGATGCCTTACCCTAACCCGTCCCCTAATCCTAACCCGTACGCTAACACTAAACCATACCCTAACACATACGCTCACCCTAAACCGTTGTCGTAAACTAACTTGTCCCCTAAACCGTCCCCATCCTCTAACCCTATCCCTCACCCTAACCCTAACCCTAACCCTTACCCGAAGCCTTACCCTAACCCGTCCCCTAATCCTAACCCTTAAGCTAACACTAACCCGTACTCTAACACATACGCACACCCTAAACCGTTGTCGTACCCTAAACTGTCCCCTAAACCGTCCCCGTCCCCTAACCCTACCCCTAAACCTACCCCTACCCCTAACCCTTACCCGAAGCCTTACCCTAACCCGTCCCCTAATCCTAACCCTTACGCTAACACTAAACCGTACCCTAACACGTACGCTCACCCTAAAACGTTTTCGTACCCTAACCTGTCCCCTAAACCGTCCCCGTCCCATAACACTAACCCTAACCCTAACCCTAACCCTAACCCTTACCCGAAGCCTTACCCTAACCCGTCCCCTAATCCTAACCCGCACGCTAACACTAACCCGTACCCTAACACGTACGCTCACCCTAAACCGTTGTCGTAAACTAACATGTCCAATAAACCGTCCCCATCCCCTAACCCTAACCCTAACCCTAACCCTAACCATAACCCTAACACTTACCCGAAGCCTTACCCTAACCCGTCCCCTAATCCTAACCCGTACGCTAACACTAACCCGTACCCTAACACGTACGCTCAACCTAAACCATTGTCGTACACTAACCTGTCCCCTAAACCATCCCCGACCTCTAACCCTAACCCTAACCCTAAACCTAACCCTTACCCGAAGCCTTACCCTAACCTGTCCCCTAATCCTAAACCGTACGCTAACACTAACCCGTACCCTAACACGTACGCTCACCCTAAACCGTTGTCGTACCCTAACCTGTCGCCTAAACCGTCCCCGTCCCCTAACCATAACCCTAACCCTAACACTTAACCGAAGTCTTACCCTAACCCGTCCCCTAAACCTAACCCGTACGCTAACACTAAACCGTACCCTAACACGTACGCTGACCCTAAACCGTTGTCGTAAACTAACTTGTCCCCTAAATCGTCCCCATCCCATAATCCTAACCCTAACCCTAACCCTAACCCTAACCCTTACCCGAAGCCTTACCCTAACCCGTCCCCTAATCCTAACCCGTACGCTAACACTAACCCGTACCCTAACACGTACGCTCACCCTAAACCGTTGTTGTACCTTAACGTGTCTCCTAAACCGTCCCCATCCCCTAACCCTAATCCTAACCCTAAACCTTACACGAAGCCTTACCCTAACCCGACCCCTAATCCTAACCCGTACACTAACACTAACCCGTACCCTAACACGTACGCTCACCCTAAACCGTGGTCGTAAACCAACTTGTCCCCTAAACCGTCCCCATCCCCTAACCCTAACCCTAACCCTAACCCTAACCCTAACCCTTACCCGAAGCCTTACCCTAACCCGTCCCCTAATCCTAACCCGTACGCTAACACTAACCCGTACCCTAACACGTACGCTCAACCTAAACCGTTGTCGTACGCTAACTTGTCCCCTAAACCATCCCCGACCTCTAACCCTAACCCTAACCCTAACCCTAAACCTAACCCTTACCCGAAGCCTTACCCTAACCTGTCCCCTAATCCTAACCCGTACGCTAACACTAACCCATACCCTAACACGTACGCTCACCCTAAACCGTTGTCGTACCCTAACCTGTCCCCTAAACCGTCCCCGTCCCCTAACCCTAACCCTAACCCTAAGCCTAACCCTAACCCTTACCCGAAGCCTTACCCTAACCCGTCCCGTAATCCTAACCCGTACGCTAACACTACGCCATACCCTAACATGTACGCTCACCCTAAACCATTGTCGTACCCTAACCTGTCCCCTAAACTGTCCCCGTCCCATAACCCTAACCCTAACCCTAACCCTAAACCTAACCCTTACCCGATGCCTTACCCTAACTCGTCCCCTAATCGTAACCCTTACGCTAACACTAACCCGTACCCTAACACGTACGCTCACCCTAAACCGTTGTCGTACCCTATCCTGTCCCCTAAACCGTCCCCGTCCCCTAACCATAACCCTAACCCTAACACTTAACCGAAGTCTTACCCTAACCCGTCCCCTAATCCTAACCCGTACGCTAACACTAAACCGTACCCTAACACGTACGCTGACCCTAAACCGTTGTCGTAAACTAACTTGTCCCCTAAACCGTCCCCATCCTCTAATCATAACCCTAACCCTAACCCTAACCCTAACCCTTACCCGAAGCCTTACCCTAACCCGTCCCCTAATCCTAACCCGTTCGCTAACACTAACCCGTACCCTAACACGTACGCTCACCCTAAACCGTTGTCGTACCCTAAACTGTCCCCTAAACCATCCCCGTCCTCTAACCCTAACCCTAACCCTAACCCTAAACCTAACCCTTACCCGAAGCCTTACCCAAACCCGTCTCCTAATCCTAACCCGTACGATAACACTAACCCGTACCCTAACACGTACGCTCACACTAAACTGTTGTCGTACCCTAACCTATCCCCTAAACCGTCCCCGTCCCCTAACCCTAACCCTAAGCCTAACCCTAACCCTAACCCTTACCTGAAGCCTTACCCTAACCCGTCCCCTAATCCTAACCCGTACGCTAACACTAACCCGTACCCTAACACGTACGCTCACCCTAAACCGTTGTCATACTCTAAACTGTCCCCTAAACCGTCCCTGTCCCCTAACCCTAAACCTAACCCTAAGCATAACCCTAACCCTTACCCGAAGCCTTACCCTAACCCTTCCCCTAATCCTAACCCGTACGCTAACACTAAGCCGTACCCTAACACGTACGCTCACCCTAAACCGTTGTCGTATACTAACCTGTCCCCTAAACTGTCCCCGTCCCATAACCCTAACCCTAACCCTAACCCTAACCCTTACCCGATGCCTTACCCTAACCCGTCCCCTAATCCTAACCCGTAAGCTAACACTAACCCGTACCCTAACACGTACGCTCACCCTAAACCGTTGTCGTACCCTAACCTGTCCCCTAAACCGTCCCCGTCCCCTAACCCTAACCCTAACCCTAACCCTAACCCTAAACCTTACCCGAAGCCTTACCCTAACCCGTCCCCTAATCCTAACCCGTACGCTAACACTAACCCGTACCCGAACACGTACGCTCACCCTAAACCATTGTCGTAAACTAACTTGTCCCCTAAACCGTCCCCATGCCCTAACCCTAACCCTAACCCTAACCCTAACCCTAACCCTTACCCGAAGCCTTACCCTAACCCGTACCCTAATCCTAACCCGTACGCTAACACTAACCTGTACCCTAACACGTACGCTCACCCTAAACCATTGTCGTACCCTAACCTGTCCCCTAAACCATCCCCGTCCTCTAACCCTAACCCTAACCCTAACCCTAAACCTAACCCTTACCCGAAGCCTTACCCTAACCCGTCCCCTAATCCTAACCCGTACGCTAACACTAACCCGTACCCTAACACGTACGCTCACCCTAAACCGTTTTCGTAAACTAACTTGTCCCCTAAACCGTCCCCATCCCCTAACCATAACCATAACCCTAACCCTAACCCTAACCCTTACCTGAAGCCTTACCCTAACCCGTCCCCTAATCCTAACCCGTAAGCTAACACTAACCCGTACCCTAACACGTACGCTCACCCTAAACCGTATTCGTACCCTAACCTGTCCCCTAAACCGTCCCCGTCCCCTAACCCTAACCCTAAACCTACCCCTAACCCTAACCCTTACCCGAAGCCTTACCCTAACCCGTCCCCTAATCCTAACCCGCACGCTAACACTAAACCATACCCTAACACGTACGCTCACCCTAAAACGTTGTCGTACATTAACCTGTCCCCTAAATCGTCCCCGTCCCATAACCCTAACCCTAACCCTAACCCTAACCCTAACCCTTACCAGAAGCCTTACCCTAACCCGTCCCCTAATCCTAACCCGTACGCTAACACTAACCCGTACCCTAACACGTACGCTCACCCTAAACCGTTGTCGTAAACTAACTTGTCCCCTAAACCGTCCCCATCCCCTAACTCTAACCCTAACCCTAACCCTAACCCTAACTCTTACCCGAAGCCTTACCCTAACCCGTCCCCTAATCCTAACCCGTACGCTAACACTAACCCTTACCCTAACACGTACGCTCACCCTAAACCGTTGTCGTACCCTAACCTGTCCCCTAAACCATCCCCGTCCTCTAACCCTAACCCTAACCCTAACCCTAAACCTAACCCTTACCCGAAGCCTTACCCTAACCCGTCCCCTAATCCTAACCCGTACGCTAACACTAACCCGTACCCTAACACGTACGCTGAGCCTAAACCGTTGTTGTACCCTAACCTGTCCCCTAAACCGTCCCCGTCCCCTAAACCTAACCCTAACCCTAACCCTAACCCTTACCCGAAGCCTTACCCTAACCAATCCCCTAATCCTAACCCGTACGCTAACACTAAACCGTACCCTAACACGTATGCTCACCCTAAAACGTTGTCGTACCCTAACCTGTCCCCTAAACCGTCCCCGTCCCCTAACCCTAACCCTAACCCTAAGCCTAACCCTAACCCTTACCCGAAGCCTTACCCTAACCCGTCCCGTAATCCTAACCCGTACGCTAACACTACGCCATACCCTAACATGTACGCTCACCCTAAACCATTGTCGTACCCTAACCTGTCCCCTAAACTGTCCCCGTCCCATAACCCTAACCCTAACCCTAACCCTAAACCTAACCCTTACCCGATGCCTTACCCTAACTCGTCCCCTAATCGTAACCCTTACGCTAACACTAACCCCTACCCTAACACGTACGCTCACCCTAAACCGTTGTCGTACCCTAACCTGTCCCCTAAACCGTCCCCGTCCCCTAACCATAACCCTAACCCTAACACTTAACCGAAGTCTTACCCTAACCCGTCCCCTAATCCTAACCCGTACGCTAACACTAAACCGTACCCTAACACGTACGCTGACCCTAAACCGTTGTCGTAAACTAACTTGTCCCCTAAACCGTCCCCATCCTCTAATCATAACCCTAACCCTAACCCTAACCCTAACCCTTACCCGAAGCCTTACCCAAACCCGTCCCCTAATCCTAACCCGTTCGCTAACACTAACCCGTACCCTAACACGTACGCTCACCCTAAACCGTTGTCGTACCCTAAACTGTCCCCTAAACCATCCCCGTCCTCTAACCCTAACCCTAACCCTAACCCTAAACCTAACCCTTACCCGAAGCCTTACCCAAACCCGTCTCCTAATCCTAACCCGTACGATAACACTAACCCGTACCCTAACACGTACGCTCACACTAAACTGTTGTCGTACCCTAACCTATCCCCTAAACCGTCCCCGTCCCCTAACCCTAACCCTAAGCCTAACCCTAACCCTAACCCTTACCTGAAGCCTTACCCTAACCCGTCCCCTAATCCTAACCCGTACGCTAACACTAACCCGTACCCTAACACGTACGCTCACCCTAAACCGTTGTCATACTCTAAACTGTCCCCTAAACCGTCCCCGTCCCCTAACCCTAAACCTAACCCTAAGCATAACCCTAACCCTTACCCGAAGCCTTACCCTAACCCTTCCCCTAATCCTAACCCGTACGCTAACACTAAGCCGTACCCTAACACGTACGCTCACCCTAAACCGTTGTCGTATACTAACCTGTCCCCTAAACTGTCCCCGTCCCATAACCCTAACCCTAACCCTAACCCTAACCCTTACCCGATGCCTTACCCTAACCCGTCCCCTAATCCTAACCCGTAAGCTAACACTAACCCGTACCCTAACACTTACGCTCACCCTAAACCGTTGTCGTACCCTAACCTGTCCCCTAAACCGTCCCCGTCCCCTAACCCTAACCCTAACCCTAACCCTAACCCTAACCCTTACCCGAAGCCTTACCCTAACCCGTCCCCTAATCCTAACCCGTACGCTAACACTAACCCGTACCCGAACACGTACGCTCACCCTAAACCATTGTCGTAAACTAACTTGTCCCCTAAACCGTCCCCATGCCCTAACCCTAACCCTAACCCTAACCCTAACCCTAACCCTTACCCGAAGCCTTACCCTAACCCGTACCCTAATCCTAACCCGTACGCTAACACTAACCTGTACCCTAACACGTACGCTCACCCTAAACCATTGTCGTACCCTAACCTGTCCCCTAAACCATCCCCGTCCTCTAACCCTAACCCTAACCCTAACCCTAAACCTAACCCTTACCCGAAGCCTTACCCTAACCCGTCCCCTAATCCTAACCCGTACGCTAACACTAACCCGTACCCTAACACGTACGCTCACCCTAAACCGTTTTCGTAAACTAACTTGTCCCCTAAACCGTCCCCATCCCCTAACCATAACCATAACCCTAACCCTAACCCTAACCCTTACCTGAAGCCTTACCCTAACCCGTCCCCTAATCCTAACCCGTAAGCTAACACTAACCCGTACCCTAACACGTACGCTCACCCTAAACCGTATTCGTACCCTAACCTGTCCCCTAAACCGTCCCCGTCCCCTAACCCTAACCCTAAACCTACCCCTAACCCTAACCCTTACCCGAAGCCTTACCCTAACCCGTCCCCTAATCCTAACCCGCACGCTAACACTAAACCATACCCTAACACGTACGCTCACCCTAAAACGTTGTCGTACATTAACCTGTCCCCTAAATCGTCCCCGTCCCATAACCCTAACCCTAACCCTAACCCTAACCCTAACCCTTACCAGAAGCCTTACCCTAACCCGTCCCCTAATCCTAACCCGTACGCTAACACTAACCCGTACCCTAACACGTACGCTCACCCTAAACCGTTGTCGTAAACTAACTTGTCCCCTAAACCGTCCCCATCCCCTAACTCTAACCCTAACCCTAACCCTAACCCTAACTCTTACCCGAAGCCTTACCCTAACCCGTCCCCTAATCCTAACCCGTACGCTAACACTAACCCTTACCCTAACACGTACGCTCACCCTAAACCGTTGTCGTACCCTAACCTGTCCCCTAAACCATCCCCGTCCTCTAACCCTAACCCTAACCCTAACCCTAAACCTAACCCTTACCCGAAGCCTTACCCTAACCCGTCCCCTAATCCTAACCCGTACGCTAACACTAACCCGTACCCTAACACGTACGCTGAGCCTAAACCGTTGTTGTACCCTAACCTGTCCCCTAAACCGTCCCCGTCCCCTAAACCTAACCCTAACCCTAACCCTTACCCGAAGCCTTACCCTAACCCGTCCCCTAATCCTAACCCGTACGCTAACACTAAACCGTACCCTAACACGTATGCTCACCCTAAAACGTTGTCGTACCCTAACCTGTCCCCTAAACCGTCCCCGTCCCATAACCCTAACCCTAACCCTAACCCTTACCCGAAGCCTTACCCTAACCCGTCCCCTAATCCTAACCCGTACGCTAACACTAACCCATACCCTAACACGTACGCTCACCCTAAACCGTTGTCGTAAACTAACTTGTCCCCTAAACCGTCCCCATCCCCTAACCCTAACCCTAACCCTAAACCTAACCCTTACCCGAAGCCTTACACTAACCCGTCCCCTAATCCTAACCCGTACGCTAACACTAACCCGTACCCTAACACGTACGCTCACCCTAAACCGTTGTCGTACCCTAACCTGTCCCCTAAACCATCCCCGTCCTCTAACCCTAACCCTAACCCTAACCCTAAACATAACCCTTACCCGAAGCCTTACACAAACCCGTCTCCTAATCCTAACCCGTACGTTAACACTAACCCGTACCCTAACACGTACGCTCACACTAAACTGTTGTCGTACCCTAACCTATCCCCTAAACCGTCCCCGTCCCCTAACCCTAAGCCTACCCCTAACCCTAACCCTTACCCGAAGCCTCACCCTAACCCTTCCCCTAATCCTAACCCGTACGCTAACACTAACCCGTACCCTAACACGTACGCTCACCCTAAACCGTTGTCGTACACTAACCTGTCCCCTAAACCGTCCCCGTCCCCTAACCCTAACCCTAACCCTAAGCCTAACCCAAACCCTTACCCGAAGCCTTACCCTAACCCTTCCCCTAATCCTAACCCGTACGCTAACACTAAGCCGAACCCTAACTCGTACGCTCACCCTAAACCGTTGTCGTATCCTAACCTGTCCCCTAAACTGTCCCCGTCCCATAACCCTAACCCTAACCCTAACCCTAACCCTTACCCGATGCCTTACCCTAAACCATCCCCTAATCCTAACCCGTAAGCTAACACTAACCCGTACCCTAACACGAACGCTCACCCTAAACCGTTGTCGTACCCTAACCTTTCCCCTAAACCGTCCCCGACCCCTAACCCTAACCCTAAACCTACCCCTAACCCTAACCCTTACCCGAAGCCTTACCCTAACCCTTCCCCTAATACTAACCCGTACGCTAATACTAAACCGTACCCTAACACGTACGCTCACCCTAAAACGTTGTCGTACCCTAACCTGTCCCCTAAACCGTCCCCGTCCCATAACCCTAACCCTAACCCTAACCCTTACCCGAAGCCTTACCCTAACCCGTCCCCTAATCCTAACCCGTACGCTAACACTAACCCGTACCCTAACACGTACGCTCACCCTAAAACGTTGTCGTACCCTAACCTGTCCCCTAAACCATCCCCGTCCTCTAACCCTAACCCTAACCCTAACCCTAAACATAACCCTTACCCGAAGCCTTACACAAACCCGTCTCCTAATCCTAACCCGTACGCTAACACTAACCCGTACCCTAACACGTACGCTCACACTAAACTGCTGTCGTACCCTAACCTATCCCCTAAACCGTCCCCGTCCCCTAACCCTAACCCTAAGCCTACCCCTAACCCTAACCCTTACCCGAAGCCTTACCCTAACCCTTCCCCTAATCCTAACCCGTACGCTAACACTAACCCGTACCCTAACACGTACGCTCACCCTAAACCGTTGTCGTACACTAACCTGTCCCCTAAACCGTCCCCGTCGCCTAACCCTAACCCTAACCCTAAGCCTAACCCAAACCCTTACCCGAAGCCTTACCCTAACCCTTCCCCTAATCCTAACCTGTACGCTAACACTAAGCCGAACCCTAACACGTACGCTCACCCTAAACCGTTGTCGTATCCTAACCTGTCCCCTAAACTGTCCCCGTCCCATAACCCTAACCCTAACCCTAACCCTAACCCTTACCCGATGCCTTACCCTAAACCGTCCCCTAATCCTAACCCGTAAGCTAACACTAACCCGTACCCTAACACGAACGCTCACCCTAAACCGTTGTCGTTCCCTAACCTGTCCCCTAAACCGTCCCCGACCCCTAAACCTAACCCTAAACCTACCCCTAACCCTAACCCTTACCCGAAGCCTTACCCTAACCCTTCCCCTAATACTAACCCGTACGCTAATACTAAACCGTACCCTAACACGTACGATCACCCTAAAACGTTGTCGTACCCTAATCTGTCCCCTAAACCGTCCCCGTCCCATAACCCTAACCCTAACCCTAACCCTAACCCTAACCCTTACCCGAAGCCTTACCCTAACCCGTCCCCTAATCCTAACCCGTACGCTAACACTAACCCGTACCCTAACATGTATGCTCACCCTAAACCGTTGTCGTAAACTAACTTGTCCCCTAAACCGTCACCATCCCCTAACCCTAACCCTAACCCTAACCCTAACACTAACCCTTACCCGAAGCCTTACCCTAACCCGTCCCCTAATCCTAACCCGTACGCTAACACTAAACCGTACCCTAACACGAACGCTCACCATAAAACGTTGTCGTACCCTAAACTGTCCCCTAAACCATCCCCGTCCCATAACACTAACCCTAACCCTAACCCTAACCCTAACCCTTACCCGAAGCCTTACCCTAAACCGTCCCCTAATCCTAAACCGTACGCTAAAACTAACCCGTACCCTAACACGTACGCTCACCCTAAACCATTGTCGTACCCTAACCTGTCTCCTAAACCAACCACGTCCTCTAAACCTAACCCTAACCCTAACCCTAAAGCTAACCCTTACCCAAAGCCTTACCCTAATCCGTCCCCTAATCCTAACCCGTACGCTAAAACTAACCCGTACCCTAACACGTACGCTCACCCTAAACCATTGTCGTACCCTAAACTGTCCCCTAAACCGTCCCCATCCTCTAACCCTAACCCTAAACCTACCACTAAACCTAACCCTTAACCGAAGCCTTACCCTAACCCGTCCCCTAATCCTAACCCGTACGCTAACTCTAACCCGTACCCTAACACGTATGCTCACCCTAAACCGTTGTCGTAAACTAACTTGTCCCCTAAACCGTCCCCATCCCCTAACCCTAACCCTAACCCTAACCCTAACCCTTACCCTAACCCTTACCCGAAGCCTTACACTAACCCGTCCCCTAATCCTAACCCTTAAGCTAACACTAACCCGTACCCTAACACGTACGCTCACCCTAAACCGTAGTCGTACCCTAACCGTCCCCTAAACCGTCCCCGTCCCCTAACCCTAACCCTAAACCTACCTCTAACCCTAACCCTTACCCGAAGCCTTACACTAACCAGTCCCCTAATCCTAACCCGTACGCTAACACTAAACCGTACCCTAACATGTACGCTCACAGTAAAACGCTGTCATACCCTAACCTGTCCCCTAAACCGTCCCCGTCCCATAACCCTAACCCTAACCCTAACCCTAACCCTAACCCTTACCCGAAGCATTACCCTAAACCGTCCCATAATACTAACCCGTACGCTAATACTAATCCGTACCCTAACACGTACGCTCACCCTAAACCGTTGTCGTACCGTAACCTGTCCCCTACACCGTCCCCGTCCCCTAACCCTAACCCTTACCCTAACCCTAACCCTAACCCTAACCCTAACCCTTACCCGAAGCCTTACCCTAACCCGACCCCTAATCCTAACCCGTACGCTAACACTAACCCTTACCTTAACACGTACGCTGACCCTAAACCGTTGTCGTACCCTAACCTGTCCCCTAAACCGTCCCTGTCCCCTAACCCTAACCCTAAACCTAACCCTTAACCGAAGCCTTACACTAACCCATCCCCTAACCCTAACCCGTACGCTAACACTAACCCGTACCCTAACACGTACGCTCACCCTACATCGTTGTCGTACCCTAACCTGTCCCCTAAACCGTCCCCGTCCCCTAACCCTAACCCTAACCCTACCCCTAACCCTAACCCTTACCCGAAGCCTTACCCTAACCCGTCCGCTAATTCTAACCCGTACGCTAACACTAACCCGTACCCTAACACTTACGCTCATCCTAAATCGTTGTCGTACCCTAACCTGTCCCCTAAACTCTCCCCGTCCCATAACCCTAACTCTTACCCTAACCCTAACCCTAACCCTTACCAGAAACTTTACCCTAAACCGTCCCCTAATCCTAACCCGTACGCTAACACTAACCCGTACCCTAACACGTAAGCTCACCCGTAACCGTTGTCGTAAACTAACCTCTCCCCTAAACCGTCCCGAGCCCCTAACCCTAACCCTAACCCTAACCCTAACCCTAACCCTAACCCTAACCCTTACCCGGAGCCTTACCCTAACCCGTCCCCTAATCCTAACCCGTACGCTAACACTAACCCATACCCTAACACGTACGCTGACCCTAAACCGTTGTCGTACCCTAACCTGTCCCCTAAACTGTCCCCGTCCCATAACCCTAACCCTAACCCTAACCCTAACCCTAACACTTACCCGAAGCCTTACACTAACCCGTCCCCTAATCCTAACCCGTACGCTAACACTAACCCGTACCCTAACACGTACGCTCACCCTAAAACGTTGTCGTACCCTAACCTGTCCCCTAAACCGTCCCCGTCCCATAACCCTAACCCTAACCCTAACCCTAACCCTAACCCTTACCCGAAGCCTTACCCTAACCCATCCCCTAATCCTAACCCGTACGCTACACTAACCCGTACCCTAACACGTACGCTCACCCTAAACTGTTGTCGTACACTAACCTGTCCCCTAAACCATCCCCGTCCTCTAACCCTAATCCTAACCCTAACCCTAAACCTAACCCTTACCCAAAGCCTTACCCTAACCCGTCCCCTAATCCTAACCCGTTCGCTAACACTAAACCGTACCCTAACACGTACGCTCACCCTAAACCGTTGTCGTACGCTAAACTGTCCCCTAAACCATCCCCGTCCTCTAACCCTAACCCTAACCCTAACCCTAAACCTAACCCTTACCCGAAGCCTTACCCAAACCCGTCTCCTAATCCTAACCCGTACGATAACACTAACCCGTACCCTAACACGTACGCTCACACTAAACTGTGTCGTACCCTAACCTATCCCCTAAACCGTCCCCGTCCCCTAACCCTAACCCTAAGCCTAACCCTAACCCTAACCCTTACCTGAAGCCTTACCCTAACCCGTCCCCTAATCCTAACCCGTACGCTAACACTAACCCGTACCCTAACACGTACGCTCACCCTAAACCGTTGTCATACTCTAAACTGTCCCCTAAACCGTCCCCGTCCCCTAACCCTAACCCTAACCCTAAGCATAACCCTAACCCTTACCCGAAGCCTTACCTTAACCCTTCCCCTAATCCTAACCCGTACGCTAACACTAAGCCGTACCCTAACACGTACGCTCACCCTAAACCGTTGTCGTATACTAACCTGTCCCCTAAACTGTCCCCGTCCCATAACCCTAACCCTAACCCTAACCCTAACCCTTACCCGATGCCTTACCCTAACCCGTCCCCTAATCCTAACCCGTAAGCTAACACTAACCCGTACCCTAACACGTACGCTCACCCTAAAACGTTGTCGTACCCTAACCTGTCCCCTAAACCGTCCCCGTCCCCTAACCCTAACCCTAACCCTAACCCTAACCCTAACCCTTACCCGAAGCCTTACCCTAACCCGTACCCTAATCCTAAGCCGTACGCTAACACTAACCCGTACCCTAACACGTACGCTCACCCTAAACCATTGTCGTACCCTAACCTGTCCCCTAAACCATCCCCGTCCTCTAACCCTAACCCTAACCCTAACCCTAAACCTAACCCTTACCCGAAGCCTTACCCTAACTCGTCTCCTAATCCTAACCCGTACGCTAACACTAACCCGTACCCTAACACGTACGCTCACCCTAAACCGTTTTCGTAAACTAACTTGTCCCCTAAACCGTCCCCATCCCCTAACCATAACCATAACCCTAACCCTAACCCTTACCCGAAGCCTTACCCTAACCCGTCCCCTAATCCTAACCCGTAAGCTAACACTAACCCGTACCCTAACACGTACGCTCACCCTAAACCGTATTCGTACCCTAACCTGTCCCCTAAACCGTCCCCGTCCCCTAACCCTAACCCTAAACCTACCCCTAACCCTAACCCTTACCCGAAGCCTTAGCCTAACCCGTCCCCTAATCCTAACCCGCACGCTAACACTAAACCATACCCTAACACGTACGCTCACCCTAAAACGTTGTCGTACATTAACCTGTCCCCTAAATCGTCCCCGTCCCATAACCCTAACCCTAACCCTAACCCTAACCCTAACCCTTACCCGAAGCCTTACCCTAACCCGTCCCCTAATCCTAACCCGTACGCTAACACTAACCCGTACCCTAACACGTACGCTCACCCTAAACCGTTGTCGTAAACTAACTTGTCCCCTAAACCATCCCCATCCCCTAACTCTAACCCTAACCCTAACCCTAACCCTAACTCTTACCCGAAGCCTTACCCTAACCCGTCCCCTAATCCTAACCCGTACGCTAACACTAACCCTTACCCTAACACGTACGCTCACCCTAAACCGTTGTCGTACCCTAACCTGTCCCCTAAACCATCCCCGTCCTCTAACCCTAACCCTAACCCTAACCCTAAACCTAACCCTTACCCGAAGCCTTACCCTAACCCGTCCCCTAATCCTAACCCGTACGCTAACACTAACCCGTACCCTAACACGTACGCTGAGCCTAAACCGTTGTTGTACCCTAACCTGTCCCCTAAACCGTCCCCGTCCCCTAAACCTAACCCTAACCCTAACCCTTACCCGAAGCCTTACCCTAACCCGTCCCCTAATCCTAACCCGTACGCTAACACTAACCCGTACCCTAACACGTATGCTCACCCTAAACCGTTGTCGTAAACTAACTTGTCCCCTAAACCGTCCCCATCCCCTAACCCTAACCCTAACCCTAAACCTAACCCTTACCCGAAGCCTTACTCTAACCCGTCCCCTAATCCTAACCCGTACGCTAACACTAACCCGTACCCTAACACGTACGCTCACCCTAAACCGTTGTCATACTCTAAACTGTCCCCTAAACCGTCCCCGTCCCCTAACCCTAACCCTAACCCTAAGCATAACCCTAACCCTTACCCGAAGCCTTACCCTAACCCTTCCCCTAATCCTAACCCGTACGCTAACACTAACCCGTACCCGAACACGTACGCTCACCCTAAACCATTGTCGTAAACTAACTTGTCCCCTAAACCGTCCCCATGCCCTAACCCTAACCCTAACCCTAACCCTAACCCTAACCCTTACCGGAAGCCTTACCCTAACCCGTACCCTAATCCTAACCCGTACGCTAACACTAACCCGTACCCTAACACGTACGCTCACCCTAAACCATTGTCGTACCCTAACCTGTCCCCTAAACCATCCCCGTCCTCTAACCCTAACCCTAACCCTAACCCTAAACCTAACCTTTACCTGAAGCCTTACCCTAACCCGTCCCCTAATCCTAACCCGTACGCTAACACTAAACCGTACCCTAACACGTACGCTCACCGTAAAACGCTGTCATACCCTAACCTGTCCCCTAAACCGTCCCCGTCCCATAACCCTAACCCTAACCCTAACCCTAACCCTAACCCTTACCCGAAGCATTACCCTAAACCGTCCCCTAATACTAACCCGTACGCTAACACTAATCCGTACCCTAACACGTACGCTCACCCTAAACCGTTGTCGTACCCTAACCTGTCCCCTACACCGTCCCTGTCCCCTAACCCTAACCCTAACCCTAACCCTAACCCTAACCCTAACCCTAACCCTAACCCTTACCCGAAGCCTTACCCTAACCCGACCCCTAATCCTAACCCGTACGCTAACACTAACCCTTACCTTAACACGTACGCTGACCCTAAACCGTTGTCGTACCCTAACCTGTCCCCTAAACCGTCCCTGTCCCCTCACCCTAACCCTAAAACTAACCCTTAACCGAAGCCTTACACTAACCCGTCCCCTAATCCTAACCCGTACGCTAACACTAACCCGTACCCTAACACGTACGCTGACCCTAAACCGTTGTCGTACCCTAACCTGTCCCCTAAACCTTCCCCGTCCCCTAACCCTAACCCTAACCATAACCTTAACCCTAACCCTTACACGAAGCCTTACCCTAAACCGTTCCCGAATCCTAACCCGTACGCTAACACTAACCCGTACCCTAACACGTACGCTCACCCTACACCGTTGTCGTACCCTAACCTGTCCCCTAAACCGTCCCCGTCCCCTAACCCTAACCCTAACCCTACCCCTAACCCTAACCCTTACCCGAAGCCTTACCCTAACCCGTCCGCTAATCCTAACCCGTACGCTAACACTAACCCGTACCCTAACACTTACGCTCATCCTAAATCGTTGTCGTACCCTAACCTGTCCCCTAAACTCTCCCCGTCCCATAACCCTAACTCTTACCCTAACCCTAACCCTAACCCTTACCAGAAGCTTTACCCTAAACCGACCCCTAATCCTAACCCGTACGCTAACACTAACCCGTACCCTAACACGTAAGCTCACCCGTAACCGTTGTCGTAAACTAACCTCTCCCTTAACCGTCCCGAGCCCCTAACCCTAACCCTAACCCTAACCCTAACCCTAACCCTAACCCTAACCCTTACCCGGAGCCTTAACCTAACCCGGCCCCTAATCCTAACCCGTACGCTAACACTAACCCATACCCTAACACGTACGCTGACCCTAAACCGTTGTCGTACCCTAACCTGTCCCCTAAACTGTCCCCGTCCCATAAACCTAACCCTAACCCTAACCCTAACCCTAACACTTACCCGAAGCCTTACACTAACCCGTCCCCTAATCCTAACCCGTACGCTAACACTAACCCGTACCCTAACACGTACGCTCACCCTAAACTGTTGTCGTACACTAACCTGTCCCCTAAACCATCCCCGTCCTCTAACCCTAACCCTAACCCTAACCCTAAACCTAACCCTTACCCGAAGCCTTACCCTAACCCGTCCCCTAATCCTAACCCGTTCACTAACACTAAACCGTACCCTAACACGTACGCTCACCCTAAACCGTTGTCGTACCCTAAACTGTCCCCTAAACCATCCCCGTCCTCTAACCCTAACCCTAACCCTAACCCTAAACCTAACCCTTACCCGAAGCCTTACCCAAACCCGTCTCCTAATCCTAACCCGTACGATAACACTAACCCGTACCCTAACACGTACGCTCACACTAAACTGTTGTCGTACCCTAACCTATCCCCTAAACCGTCCCCGTCCCCTAACCCTAACCCTAAGCCTAACCCTAACCCTAACCCTTACCTGAAGCCTTACCCTAACCCGTCCCCTAATCCTAACCCGTACGCTAACACTAACCCGTACCCTAACACGTACGCTCACCCTAAACCGTTGTCATACTCTAAACTGTCCCCTAAACCGTCCCCGTCCCCTAACCCTAACCCTAACCCTAAGCATAACCCTAACCCTTACCCGAAGCCTTACCCTAACCCTTCCCCTAATCCTAACCCGTACGCTAACACTAAGCCGTACCCTAACACGTACGCTCACCCTAAACCGTTGTCGTATACTAACCTGTCCCCTAAACTGTCCCCGTCCCATAACCCTAACCCTAACCCTAACCCTAACCCTTACCCGATGCCTTAACCTAACCCGTCCCCTAATCCTAACCCGTAAGCTAACACTAACCCGTACCCTAACACGTACGCTCACCCTAAACCGTTGTCGTACCCTAACCTGTCCCCTAAACCGTCCCCGTCCCCTAACCCTAACCCTAACCCTAACCCTAACCCTAACCCTTACCCGAAGCCTTACCCTAACCCGTCCCCTAATCCTAACCCGTACGCTAACACTAACCCGTACCCGAACACGTACGCTCACCCTAAACCATTGTTGTAAACTAACTTGTCCCCTAAACCGTCCCCATGCCCTAACCCTAACCCTAACCCTAACCCTAACCCTAACCCTTACCCGAAGCCTTACCCTAACCCGTACCCTAATCCTAACCCGTACGCTAACACTAACCCGTACCCTAACACGTACGCTCACCCTAAACCATTGTCGTACCCTAACCTGTCCCCTAAACCATCCCCGTCCTCTAACCCTAACCCTAACCCTAACCCTAAACCTAACCCTTACCCAAAGCCTTACCCTAACCCGTCCCCTAATCCTAACCCGTACGCTAACACTAACCCGTACCCTAACACGTACGCTCACCCTAAACCGTTTTCGTAAACTAACTTGTCCCCTAAACCGTCCCCATCCCCTAACCATAACCATAACCCTAACCCTAACCCTTACCCGAAGCCTTACCCTAACCCGTCCCCTAATCCTAACCCGTAAGCTAACACTAACCCGTACCCTAACACGTACGCTCACCCTAAACTGTATTCGTACCCTAACCTGTCCCCTAAACCGTCCCCGTCCCCTAACCCTAACCCTAAACCTACCCCTAACTTTAACCCTTACCCGAAGCCTTACCCTAACCCGTCCCCTAATCCTAACCCGCACGCTAACACTAAACCGTACCCTAACACGTACGCTCACCCTAAAACGTTGTCGTACATTAACCTGTCCCCTAAATCGTCCCCGTCCCATAACCCTAATCCTAACCCTAACCCTAACCCTAACCCTTACCCGAAGCGTTACCCTAACCCGTCCCCTAATCCTAACCCGTACGCTAACACTAACCCGTACCCTAACACGTACGCTCACCCTAAACCGTTGTCGTAAACTAACTTGTCCCCTAAACCGTCCCCATCCCCTAACTCTAACCCTAACCCTAACCCTAACCCTAACTCTTACCCGAAGCCTTACCCTAACCCGTCCCCTAATCCTAACCCGTACGCTAACACTAACCCTTACCCTAACACGTACGCTCACCCTAAACCGTTGTCGTACCCTAACCTGTCCCCTAAACCATCCCCGTCCTCTAACCCTAACCCTAACCCTAACCCTAAACCTAACCCTTACCCGAAGCCTTACCCTAACCCGTCCCCTAATCCTAACCCGTACGCTAACACTAACCCGTACCCTAACACGTACGCTGAGCCTAAACCGTTGTTGTACCCTAACCTGTCCCCTAAACCGTCCCCGTCCCCTAAACCTAACCCTAACCCTAACCCTTACCCGAAGCCTTACCCTAACCCGTCCCCTAATCCTAACCCGTACGCTAACACTAAACCGTACCCTAACACGTACGCTCACCCTAAAACGTTGTCGTACCCTAACCTGTCCCCTAAACCGTCCCCGTCCCATAACCCTAACCCTAACCATAACCCTTACCCGAAGCCTTACCCTAACCCGTCCCCTAATCCTAACCCGTACGCTAACACTAACCCGTACCCTAACACGTACGCTCACCCTAAACCGTTGTCGTAAACTAACTTGTCCCCTAAACCGTCCCCATCCCCTAACCCTAACCCTAACCCTAAACCTAACCCTTACCCGAAGCCTTACACTAACCCGTCCCCTAATCCTAACCCGTACGCTAACACTAACCCATACCCTAACACGTACGCTCACCCTAAACCGTTGTCATACTCTAAACTGTCCCCTAAACCGTCCCCGTCCCCTAACCCTAACCCTAACCCTAAGCATAACCCTAACCCTTACCCGAAGCCTTACCCTAACCCTTCCCCTAATCCTAACCCGTACGCTAACACTAAGCCGTACCCTAACACGTACGCTCACCCTAAACCGTTGTCGTATACTAACCTGTCCCCTAAACTGTCCCCGTCCCATAACCCTAACCCTAACCCTAACCCTAACCCTTACCCGATGCCTTACCCTAACCCGTCCCCTAATCCTAACCCGTAAGCTAACACTAACCCGTACCCTAACACGTACGCTCACCCTAAACCGTTGTCGTACACTAACCTGTCCCCTAAACCGTCCCCGTCCCCTAACCCTAACCCTAACCCTAACCCTAACCCTAACCCTTACCCGAAGCCTTACCCTAACCCGTCCCCTAATCCTAACCCGTACGCTAACACTAACCCGTACCCGAACACGTACGCTCACCCTAAACCATTGTCGTAAACTAACTTGTCCCCTAAACCGTCCCCATGCCCTAACCCTAACCCTAACCCTAACCCTAACCCTAACCCTTACCCGAAGCCTTACCCTAACCCGTACCCTAATCCTAACCCGTACGCTAACACTAACCCGTACCCTAACACGTACGCTCACCCTAAACCATTGTCGTACCCTAACCTGTCCCCTAAACCATCCCCGTCCTCTAACCCTAACCCTAACCCTAACCCTAAACCTAACCCTTACCCGAAGCCTTACCCTAACCCGTCCCCTAATCCTAACCCGTACGCTAACACTAAACCGTACCCTAACACGTACGCTCACCGTAAAACGCTGTCATACCCTAACCTGTCCCCTAAACCGTCCCCGTCCCATAACCCTAACCCTAACCCTAACCCTAACCCTAACCCTTACCCGAAGCATTACCCTAAACCGTCCCCTAATACTAACCCGTACGCTAACACTAATCCGTACCCTAACACGTACGCTCACCCTAAACCGTTGTCGTACTCTAACCTGTCCCCTACACCGTCCCCGTCCCCTAACCCTAACCCTAACCCTAACCCTAACCCTAACCCTAACCCTTACCCGAAGCCTTACCCTAACCCGACCCCTAATCCTAACCCGAACGCTAACACTAACCCTTACCTTAACACGTACGCTGACCCTAAACCGTTGTCGTACCCTAACCTGTCCCCTAAACCGTCCCTGTCCCCTAACCCTAACCCTAAAACTAACCCTTAACCGAAGCCTTACACTAACCCGTCCCCTAATCCTAACCCGTACGCTAACACTAACCCGTACCCTAACACGTACGCTGACCCTAAACCGTTGTCCTACCCTAACCTGTCCCCTAAACCTTCCCCGTCCCCTAACCCTAACCCTAACCATAACCTTAACCCTAACCCTTACACGAAGCCTTACCCTAAACCGTCCCCGAATCCTAACCCGTACGCTAACACTAACCCGTACCCTAACACGTACGCTCACCCTACACCGTTGTCGTACCCTAACCTGTCCCCTAAACCGTCCCCGTCCCCTAACCCTAACCCTAACCCTACCCCTAACCCTAACCCTTACCCGAAGCCTTACCCTAACCCATCCGCTAATCCTAACCCGTACGCTAACACTAACCCGTACCCTAACACTTACGCTCATCCTAAATCGTTGTCGTACCCTAACCTGTCCCCTAAACTCTCCCCGTCCCATAACCCTAACTCTTACCCTAACCCTAACCCTAACCCTTACCAGAAGCTTTACCCTAAACCGTCCCCTAATCCTAACCCGTACGCTAACACTAACCCGTACCCTAACACGTAAGCTCACCCGTAACCGTTGTCGTAAACTAACCTCTCCCCTAAACCGTCCCGAGCCCCTAACCCTAACCCTAACCCTAACCCTAACCCTAACCCTAACCCTAACCCTTACCCGGAGCCTTACCCTAACCCGTCCCCTAATCCTAACCCGTACGCTAACACTAACCCATACCCTAACACGTACGCTGACCCTAAACCGTTGTCGTACCCTAACATGTCCCCTAAACTGTCCCCGTCCCATAAACCTAACCCTAACCCTAACCCTAACCCTAACACTTACCCGAAGCCTTACACTAACCCGTCCCCTAATCCTAACCCGTACGCTAACACTAACCCGTACCCTAACACGTACGCTCACCCTAAAACGTTGTCGTACCCTAACCTGTCCCCTAAACCGTCCCCGTCCCATAACCCTAACCCTAACCCTAACCCTAACCCTAACCCTTACCCGAAGCCTTACCTAACCCATCCCCTAATCCTAACCCGTACGCTACACTAACCCGTACCCTAACACGTACGCTCACCCTAAACTGTTGTCGTACACTAACCTGTCCCCTAAACCATCCCCGTCCTCTAACCCTAACCCTAACCCTAAACCTAACCCTTACCCGAAGCCTTACCCTAACCCGTCCCCTAATCCTAACCCGTTTGCTAACACTAAACCGTACCCTAACACGTACGCTCACCCTAAACCGTTGTCGTACCCTAAACTGTCCCCTAAACCATCCCCGTCCTCTAACCCTAACCCTAACCCTAACCCTAAACCTAACCCTTACCCGAAGCCTTACCCAAACCCGTCTCCTAATCCTAACCCGTACGCTAACACTAACCCGTACCCTAACACGTACGCTCACACTAAACTGTTGTCGTACCCTAACCTATCCCCTAAACCGTCCCCGTCCCCTAACCCTAACCCAAAGCCTAACCCTAACCCTAACCCTTACCTGAAGCCTTACCCTAACCCGTCCCCTAATCCTAACCCGTACGCTAACACTAACATGTACCCTAACACGTACGCTCACCCTAAACCGTTGTCATACTCTAACCTGTCCCCTAAACCGTCCCCGTCCCCTAACCCTAACCCTAACCCTAAGCATAACCCTTACCCTTACCCGAAGCCTTACCCTAACCCTTCCCCTAATCCTAACCCGTACGCTAACACTAAGCCATACCCTAACACGTACGCTCACCCTAAACCGTTGTCGTATACTAACCTGTCCCCTAAACTGTCCCCGTCCCATAACCCTAACCCTAACCCTAACCCTAACCCTTACCCGATGCCTTACCCTAACCCGTCCCCTAATCCTAACCCGTAAGCTAACACTAACCCGTACCCTAACACGTACGCTCACCCTAAATCGTTGTCGTACCCTAACCTGTCCCCTAAACCGTCCCCGTCCCCTAACCCTAACCCTAACCCTAACCCTAACCCTAACCCTTACCCGAAGCCTTACCCTAACCCGTCCCCTAATCCTAACCCGTACGCTAACACTAACCCTTACCCGAACACGTACGCTCACCCTAAACCGTTGTCGTAAACTAACTTGTCCCCTAAACCGTCCCCATGCCCTAACCCTAACCCTAACCCTAACCCTAACCCTAACCCTAACCCTTACCCGAAGCCTTACCCTAACCCGTACCCTAATCCTAACCCGTACGCTAACACTAACCCGTACCCTAACACGTACGCTCACCCTAAACCATTGTCGTACCCTAACCTGTCCCCTAAACCATCCCCGTCCTCTAACCCTAACCCTAACCCTAACCCTAAACCTAACCCTTACCCGAAGCCTTACCCTAACCCGTCCCCTAATCCTAACCCGTACGCTAAAACTAACCCGTACTCTAACACGTACGCTCACCCTAAACCGTTTTCGTAAACTAACTTGTCCCCTAAACCGTCCCCATCCCCTAACCATAACCATAACCCTAACCCTAACCCTAACCCTTACCCGAAGCCTTACCCTAACCCGTCCCCTAATCCTAACCCGTAAGCTAACACTAACCCGTACCCTAACACGTACGCTCACCCTAAACCGTATTCGTACCCTAACCTGTCCCCTAAACCGTCCCCGTACCCTAACCCTAACCCTAAACCTACCCCTAACCCTAACCCTTACCCGAAGCCTTACCCTAACCCGTCCCCTAATCCTAACCTGCACGCTAACACTAAACCGTACCCTAACACGTATGCTCACCCTAAAACGTTGACGTACCCTAACCTGTCCCCTAAATCGTCCCCGTCCCATAACCCTAACCCTAACCCTAACCCTAACCCTAACCCTTACCCGAAGCCTTACCCTAACCCGTCCCCTAATCCTAACCCGTACGCTAACACTAACCCGTACCCTAACACGTACGCTCACCCTAAACCGTTGTCGTAAACTAACCTGTCCCCTAAACCATCCCCGTCCTCTAAACCTAACCCTAACCCTAAACCTAACCCTTACCCGAAGCCTTACCCTAACCCGTCCCCTAATCCTAACCCGTACGCTAACACTAACCCGTACCCTAACACATACGCTGACCCTAAACCGTTGTTGTACCCTAACCTGTCCCCTAAACCGTCCCCGTCCCCTAAACCTAACCCTAACCCTAACCCTTACCCGAAGCCTTACCCTAACCCGTCCCCTAATCCTAACCCGTACGCTAACACTAAACCGTACCCTAACACGTACGCTCACCCTAAAACGTTGTCGTACCCTAACCTGTCCCCTAAACCGTCCCCGTCCCATAACCCTAACCCTAACCCTAACCCTTACCCGAAGCCTTACCCTAACCCGTCCCCTAATCCTAACCCGTACGCTAACACTAACCCGTACCCTAACACGTACGCTCACCCTAAACCGTTGTCGTAAACTAACTTGTCCCCTAAACCGTCCCCATCCCCTAACCCTAACCCTAACCCTAAACCTAAACCTAACCCTTACCCGAAGCCTTACACTAACCCGTCCCCTAATCCTAACCCGTACGCTAACACTAACCCGTACCCTAACACGTACGCTCACCCTAAAACGTTGTCGTACCCTAACCTGTCCCCTAAACCATCCCCGTCCTCTAACCCTAACCCTAACCCTAACCCTAAACATAACCCTTACCCGAAGCCTTACACAAACCCGTCTCCTAATCCTAACCCGTACGCTAACACTAACCCGTACCCTAACACGTACGCTCACACTAAACTGTTGTCGTACCCTAACCTATCCCCTAAACCGTCCCCGTCCCCTAACCCTAACCCTAAGCCTACCGCTAACCCTAACCCTTACCCGAAGCCTTACACTAACCCTTCCCCTAATCCTAACCCGTACGCTAACACTAACCCGTACCCTAACACGTACGCTCACCCTAAACCGTTGTCGTACAAACCCTGTCCCCTAAACCGTCCCCGTCGCCTAACCCTAACCCTAACCCTAAAACTAACCCTTAACCGAAGCCTTACACTAACCCGTCCCCTAATCCTAACCCGTACGCTAACACTAACCCGTACCCTAACACGTACGCTGACCCTAAACCGTTGTCGTACCCTAACCTGTCCCCTAAACCTTCCCCGTCTCCTAACCCTAACCCTAACCATAACCTTAACCCTAACCCTTACACGAAGCCTTACCCTAAACCGTCCCCGAATCCTAACCCGTACGCTAACACTAACCCTTACCCTAACACGTACGCTCACCCTAAACCGTTGTCGTACCCTAACCTGTCCCCTAAACCATCCCCGTCCTCTAACCCTAACCCTAACCCTAAACCTAAACCTAACCCTTACCCGAAGCCTTACCCTAACCCGTCCCCTAATCCTAACCCGTACGCTAACACTAACCCGTACCCTAACACGTACGCTGAGCCTAAACCGTTGTTGTACCCTAACCTGTCCCCTAAACCGTCCCCGTCCCCTAAACCTAACCCTAACCCTAACCCTTACCCGAAGCCTTACCCTAACCCGTCCCCTAATCCTAACCCGTACGCTAACACTAAACCGTACCGTAACACGTACGCTCACCCTAAAACGTTGTCGTACCCTAACCTGTCCCCTAAACCGTCCCCGTCCCATAACCCTAACCCTAACCCTAACCCTTACCCGAAGCCTTACCCTAAGCCGTCCCCTAATCCTAACCCGTACGCTAACACTAACCCGTACCCTAACACGTACGCTCACCCTAAACCGTTGTCGTAAACTAACTTGTCCCCTAAACCGTCCCCATCCCCTAACCCTAACCCTAACCCTAAACCTAACCCTTACCCGAAGCCTTACACTAACCCGTCCCCTAATCCTAACCCGTACGCTAACACTAACCCGTACCCTAACACGTACGCTCACCCTAAACCGTTGTCGTACCCTAACCTGTCCCCTAAACCATCCCCGTCCTCTAACCCTAACCCTAACCCTAACCCTAAACATAACCCTTACCCGAAGCCTTACACAAACCCGTCTCCTAATCCTAACCCGTTCGATAACACTAACCCGTACCCTAACACGTACGCTCACACTAAACTGTTGTCGTACCCTAACCTATCCCCTAAACCGTCCCCGTCCCCTAACCCTAACCCTAAGCCTAACCCTATCCCTAACCCTTACCTGAAGCCTTACACTAACCCGTCCCCTAATCCTAACCCGTACGCTAACACTAACCCGTACCCTAACACGTACGCTCACCCTAAACCGTTGTCATACTCTAAACTGTCCCCTAAACCGTCCCCGTCCCCTAACCCTAACCCTAACCCTAAGCATAACCCTAACCCTTACCCGAAGCCTTACCCTAACCCTTCCCCTAATCCTAACCCGTACGCTAACACTAAGCCGTACCCTAACACGTACGCTCACCCTAAACCGTTGTCGTATACTAACCTGTCCCCTAAACTGTCCCCGTCCCATAACCCTAACCCTAACCCTAACCCTAACCCTTACCCGATGCCTTACCCTAACCCGTCCCCTAAACCTAACCCGTAAGCTAACACTAACCCGTACCCTAACACGTACGCTCACCCTAAACCGTTGTCGTACACTAACCTGTCCCCTAAACCGTCCCCGTCCCCTAACCCTAACCCTAACCCTAACCCTAACCCTTACCCGAAGCCTTACCCTAACCCGTCCCCTAATCCTAACCCGTACGCTAACACTAACCCGTACCCGAACACGTACGCTCACCCTAAATCATTGTCGTAAACTAACTTGTCCCCTAAACCGTCCCCATGCCCTAACCCTAACCCTAACCCTAACCCTAACCCTAACCCTTACCCGAAGCCTTACCCTAACCCGTACCCTAATCCTAACGCGTACGCTAACACTAACCCGTACCCTAACACGTACGCTCACCCTAAACCATTGTCGTACCCTAACCTGTCCCCTAAACCATCCCCGTCCTCTAACCCTAACCCTAACCCTAACCCTAAACCTAACCCTTACCCGAAGCCTTACCCTAACCCGTCCCCTAATCCTAAACCGTACGCTAAAACTAACCCGTACTCTAACACGTACGCTCACCCTAAACCGTTTTCGTAAACTAACTTGTCCCCTAAACCGTCCCCATCCCCTAACCATAACCATAACCCTAACCCTAACCCTAACCCTTACCCGAAGCCTTACCCTAACCCGTCCCCTAATCCTAACCCGTAAGCTAACACTAACCCGTACCCTAACACGTACGCTCACCCTAAACCGTATTCATACCCTAACCTGTCCCCTAAACCGTCCCCGTCCCCTAACCCTAACCCTAAACCTACCCCTAACCCTAACCCTTACCCGAAGCCTTACCCTAACCCGTCCCCTAATCCTAACCTGCACGCTAACACTAAACCGTACCCTAACACGTATGCTCACCCTAAAACGTTGTCGTACCCTAACCTGTCCCCTAAATCGTCCCCGTCCCATAACCCTAACCCTAACCCTAACCCTAACCCTAACCCTTACCCGAAGCCTTACCCTAACCCGTCCCCTAATCCTAACCCGTACGCTAACACTAACCCGTACCCTAACACGTACGATCACCCTAAAACGTTGTCGTAAACTAACCTGTCCCCTAAACCATCCCCGTCCTCTAACCCTAACCCTAACCCTAACCCTAAACCTAACCCTTACCCGAAGCCTTACCCTAACCCGTCCCCTAATCCTAACCCGTACGCTAACACTAACCCGTACCCTAACACATACGCTGACCCTAAACCGTTGTTGTACCCTAACCTGTCCCCTAAACCGTTCCCGTCCCCTAAAGCTAACCCTAACCCTAACCCTTACCCGAAGCCTTACCCTAACCCGTCCCCTAATCCTAACCCGTACGCTAACACTAAACCGTACCCTAACACGTACGCTCACCCTAAAACGTTGTCGTACCCTAACCTGTCCCCTAAACCGTCCCCGTCCCATAACCCTAACCCTAACCCTAACCCTTACCCGAAGCCTTACCCTAACCCGTCCCCTAATCCTAACCCGTACGCTAACACTAACCCGTACCCTAACACGTACGCTCACCCTAAACCGTTGTCGTAAACTAACTTGTCCCCTAAACCGTCCCCATCCCCTAACCCTAACCCTAACCCTAACCCTAAACCTAACCCTTACCCGAAGCCTTACACTAACCCGTCCCCTAATCCTAACCCGTACGCTAACACTAACCCGTACCCTAACACGTACGCTCACCCTAAAACGTTGTCGTACCCTAACCTGTCCCCTAAACCATCCCCGTCCTCTAACCCTAACCCTAACCCTAACCCTAAACATAACCCTTACCCGAAGCCTTACACAAACCCGTCTCCTAATCCTAACCCGTACGCTAACACTAACCCGTACCCTAACACGTACGCTCACACTAAACTGTTGTCGTACCCTAACCTATCCCCTAAACCGTCCCCGTCCCCTAACCCTAACCCTAAGCCTACCGCTAACCCTAACCCTTACCCGAAGCCTTACCCTAACCCTTCCCCTAATCCTAACCCGTACGCTAACACTAACCCATACCCTAACACGTACGCTCACCCTAAACCGTTGTCGTACACTAACCTGTCCCCTAAACCGTCCCCGTCGCCTAACCCTAACCCTAACCCTAAAACTAACCCTTAACCGAAGCCTTACACTAACCCGTCCCATAATCCTAACCCGTACGCTAACACTAACCCGTACCCTAACACGTACGCTGACCCTAAACCGTTGTCGTACCCTAACCTGTCCCCTAAACCTTCCCCGTCCCCTAACCCTAACCCTAACCATAACCTTAACCCTAACCCTTACACGAAGCCTTACCCTAAACCGTCCCCGAATCCTAACCCGTACGCTAACACTAACCCGTACCCTAACACGTACGCTCACCCTACACCGTTGTCGTACCCTAACCTGTCCCCTAAACCGTCCCCGTCCCCTAACCCTAACCCTAAACCTACCCCTAACCCTAACCCTTACCCGAAGCCTTACCCTAACCCGTCCGCTAATCCTAACCCGTACGCTAACACTAACCCGTATCCTAACACTTACGCTCATCCTAAATCGTTCTCGTACCCTAACCTGTCCCCTAAACTCTCCCCGTCCCATAACCCTAACTCTTACCCTAACCCTAACCCTAACCCTTACCAGAAGCTTTACCCTAAACCGTCCCCTAATCCTAACCCGTACGCTAACACTAACCCGTACCCTAACACGTAAGCTCACCCGTAACCGTTGTCGTAAACTAACCTCTCCCCTAAACCGTCCCGAGCCCCTAACCCTAACCCTAACCCTAACCCTAACCCTAACCCTAAACCTAACCCTTACCCGGAGCCTTACCCTAACCCGTCCCCTAATCCTAACCCGTACGCTAACACTAACCCATACCCTAACACGTACCCTGACCCTAAACCGTTGTCGTACCCTAACCTGTCCCCTAAACTGTCCCCGTCCCATAAACCTAACCCTAACCCTAACCCTAACCCTAACACTTACCCGAAGCCTTACACTAACCCATCCCCTAATCCTAACCCGTACGCTAACACTAACCCGTACCCTAACACGTACGCTCACCCTAAAACGTTGTCGTACCCTAACCTGTCCCCTAAACCGTCCCCGTCCCATAACCCTAACCCTAACCCTAACCCTAACCCTAACCCTTACCCGAAGCCTTACCCTAACCCATCCCCTAATCCTAACCCGTACGCTACACTAACCCGTACCCTCACACGTACGCTCACCCTAAACTGTTGTCGTACACTAACCTGTCCCCTAAACCATCCCCGTCCTCTAACCCTAACCCTAACCCTAACCCTAAACCTAACCCTTACCCGAAGCCTTACACTAACCCGTCCCCTAATCCTAACCCGTTCGCTAACACTAAACCGTACCCTAACACGTACGCTCACCCTAAACCGTTGTCGTACCCTAAACTGTCCCCTAAACCATCCCCGTCCTCTAACCCTAACCCTAACCCTAACCCTAAACCTAACCCTTACCCGAAGCCTTACCCAAACCCGTCTCCTAATTCTAACCCGTACGCTAACACTAACCCGTACCCTAACACGTACGCTCACACTAAACTGTTGTCGTACCCTAACCTATCCCCTAATCCGTCCCCGTCCCCTAACCCTAACCCTAAGCCTAACCCTAACCCTAACCCTTACCTGAAGCCTTACCCTAACCCGTCCCCTAATCCTAACCCGTACGCTAACACTAACCCGTACCCTAACACGTACGCTCACCCTAAACCGTTGTCATACTCTAACCTGTCCCCTAAACCGTCCCCGTCCCCTAACCCTAACCCTAACCCTAAGCATAACCCTTACCCTTACCCGAAGCCTTACCCTAACCCTTCCCCTAATCCTAACCCGTACGCTAACACTAAGCCGTACCCTAACACGTACGCTCACCCTAAACCGTTGTCGTATACTAACCTGTCCCCTAAACTGTCCCCGTCCCATAACCCTAACCCTAACCCTAACCCTAACCCTTACCCGATGCCTTACCCTAACCCGTCCCCTAATCCTAACCCGTAAGCTAACACTAACCCATACCCTAACACGTATGCTCAGACTAAATCGTTGTCGTACCCTAACCTGTCCCCTAAACCGTCCCCGTCCCCTAACCCTAACCCTAACCCTAACCCTAACCCTAACCCTTACCCGAAGCCTTACCCTAACCCGTCCCCTAATCCTAACCCGTACGCTAACACTAACCCGTACCCGAACACGTACGCTCACCCTAAACTGTTGTCGTAAACTAACTTGTCCCCTAAACCGTCCCCATGCCCTAACCCTAACCCTAACCCTAACCCTAACCCTAACCCTTACCCGAAGCCTTACCCTAACCCGTACCCTAATCCTAACCCGTACGCTAACACTAACCCGTACCCTAACACGTACGCTCACCCTAAACCATTGTCGTACCCAAACCTGTCCCCTAAACCATCCCCGTCCTCTAACCCTAACCCTAACCCTAACCCTAAACCTAACCCTTACCCGAAGCCTTACCCTAACCCGTCCCCTAATCCTAACCCGTACGCTAACACTAACCCGTACTCTAACACGTACGCTCACCCTAAACCGTTTTCGTAAACTAACTTGTCCCCTAAACCGTCCCCATCCCCTAACCATAACCATAACCCTAACCCTAACCCTAACCCTTACCCGAAGCCTTACCCTAACCCGTCCCCTAATCCTAACCCGTAAGCTAACACTAACCCGTACCCTAACACGTACGCTCACCCTAAACCGTATTCGTACCCTAACCTGTCCCCTAAACCGTCCCCGTCCCCTAACCCTAACCCTAAACCTACCCCTAACCCTAACCCTTACCCGAAGCCTTACCCTAACCCGTCCCCTAATCCTAACCTGCACGCTAACACTAAACCGTACCCTAACACGTACGCTCACCCTAAAACGTTGTCGTACCCTAACCTGTCCCCTAAATCGTCCCCGTCCCATAACCCTAACCCTAACCCTAACCCTAACCCTAACCCTTACCCGAAGCCTTACCCTAACCCGTCCCCTAATCCTAACCCGTACGCTAACACTAACCCGTACCCTAACACGTACGCTCACCCTAAACCGTTGTCGTAAACTAACCTGTCCCCTAAACCATCCCCGTCCTCTAACCCTAACCCTAACCCTAAACCTAACCCTTACCCGAAGCCTTACCCTAACCCGTCCCCTAATCCTAACCCGTACGCTAACACTAACCCGTACCCTAACACGTACGCTGACCCTAAAGCGTTGTTGTACCCTAACCTGTCCCCTAAACCGTCCCCGTCCCCTAAACCTAACCCTAACCCTAACCCTTACCCGAAGCCTTACCCTAACCCGTCCCCTAATCCTAACCCGTACGCTAACACTAAACCGTACCCTAACACGTACGCTCACCCTAAAACTTTGTCGTACCCTAACCTGTCCCCTAAACCGTCCCCGTCCCATAACCCTAACCCTAAGCCTACCCCTAACCCTAACCCTTACCCGAAGCCTTACCCTAACCCTTCCCCTAATCCTAACCCGTACGCTAACACTAACCCGTACCCTAACACGTACGCTCACCCTAAACCGTTGTCGTACACTAACCTGTCCCCTAAACCGTCCCCGTCGCCTAACCCTAACCCTAACCCTAAGCCTAACCCAAACCCTTACCCGAAGCCTAACCCTAACCCTTCCCCTAATCCTAACCTGTACGCTAACACTAAGCCGAACCCTAACACGTACGCTCACCCTAAACCGTTGTCGTATCCTAACCTGTCCCCTAAACTGTCCCCGTCCCATAACCCTAACCCTAACCCTAACCCTAACCCTTACCCGATGCCTTACCCTAAACCGTCCCCTAATCCTAACCCGTAAGCTAACACTAACCCGTACCCTAACACGAACGCTCACCCTAAACCGTTGTCGTACCCTAACCTGTCCCCTAAACCGTCCCCGACCCCTAACCCTAACCCTAAACCTACCCCTAACCCTAACCCTTACCCGAAGCCTTACCCTAACCCGTCCCCTAATCCTAACCCGTACGCTAACACTAACCCGTACCCTAACATGTATGCTCACCCTAAACCGTTGTCGTAAACTAACTTGTCCCCTAAACCGTCACCATCCCCTAACCCTAACCCTAACCCTAACCCTAACACTAACCCATACCCGAAGCCTTACCCTAACCCGTCCCCTAATCCTAACCCGTACGCTAACACTAAACCGTACCCTAACACGAACGCTCACCATAAAACGTTGTCGTACCCTAAACTGTCCCCTAAACCATCCCCGTCCCATAACACTAACCCTAACCCTAACCCTAACCCTAACCCTTACCCGAAGCCTTACCCTAAACCGTCCCCTAATCCTAAACCGTACGCTAAAACTAAACCGTACCCTAACACGTACGCTCACCCTAAACCATTGTCGTACCCTAACCTGTCTCCTAAACCAACCACGTCCTCTAAACCTAACCCTAACCCTAACCCTAAAGCTAACCCTTACCCAAATCCTTACCCTAATCCGTCCCCTAATCCTAACCCGTACGCTAACACTAACCGTACCCTAACACGTACGCTCACCCTAAACCATTGTCGTACCCTAAACTGTCCCCTAAACCGTCCCCATCCTCTAACCCTAACCCTAAACCTACCACTAAACCTAACCCTTAACCGAAGCCTTACCCTAACCCGTCCCCTAATCCTAACCCGTACGCTAACTCTAACCCGTACCCTAACACGTATGCTCACCCTAAACCGTTGTCGTAAACTAACTTGTCCCCTAAACCGTCCCCATCCCCTAACCCTGACCCTAACCCTAACCCTAACCCTAACCCTTACCCTAACCCTTACCCGAAGCCTTACACTAACCCGTCCCCTAATCCTAACCCGTAAGCTAACACTAACCCGTACCCTAACACGTACGCTCACCCTAAACCGTAGTCGTACCCTAACCGTCCCCTAAACCGTCCCCGTCCCCTAACCCTAACCCTAAACCTACCTCTAACCCTAACCCTTACCCGAAGCCTTACACTAACCAGTCCCCTAATCCTAACCCGTACGCTAACACTAAACCGTACCCTAACACGTACGCTCACCGTAAAACGCTGTCATACCCTAACCTGTCCCCTAAACCGTCCCCGTCCCATAACCCTAACCCTAACCCTAACCCTAACCCTAACCCTTACCCGAAGCATTACCCTAAACCGTCCCATAATACTAACCCGTACGCTAACACTAATCCGTACCCTAACACGTACGCCCACCCTAAACCTTTGTCGTACCGTAACCTGTCCCCTACACCGTCCCCGTCCCCTAACCCTAACCCTAACCCTAACCCTAACCCTAACCCTAACCCTTACCCGAAGCCTTACCCTAACCCGACCCCTAATCCTAACCCGTACGCTAACACTAACCCTTACCTTAACACGTACGCTGACCCTAAACCGTTGTCGTACCCTAACCTGTCCCCTAAACCGTCCCTGTCCCCTAACCCTAACCCTAAACCTAACCCTTAACCGAAGCCTTACACTAACCCGTCCCCTAACCCTAACCCGTACGCTAACACTAACCCGTACCCTAACACGTACGCTCACCCTACACCGTTGTCGTACCCTAACCTGTCCCCTAAACCGTCCCCGTCCCCTAACCCTAACCCTAACCCTACCCCTAACCCTAACCCTTACCCGAAGCCTTACCCTAACCCGTCCGCTAATCCTAACCCGTACGCTAACACTAACCCGTACCCTAACACTTACGCTCATCCTAAATCGTTGTCGTACCCTAACCTGTCCCCTAAACTGTCCCCGTCCCATAACCCTAACCCTAACCCTAACCCTAACCCTTACCCGATGCCTTACCCTAAACCGTCCCCTAATCCTAACCCGTAAGCTAACACTAACCCGTACCCTAACACGAACGCTCACCCTAAACCGTTGTCGTACCCTAACCTGTCCCCTAAACCGTCCCCGACCCCTAACCCTAACCCTAAACCTACCCCTAACCCTAACCCTTACCCGAAGCCTTACCCTAACCCTTCCCCTAATCCTAACCCGTACGCTAATACTAAACCGTACCCTAACACGTACGATCACCCTAAAACGTTGTCGTACCCTAACCTGTCCCCTAAACCGTCCCCGTCCCATAACCCTAACCCTAACCCTAACCCTAACCCTAACCCTTACCCGAAGCCTTACCCTAACCCGTCCCCTAATCCTAACCCGTACGCTAACACTAACCCGTACCCTAACATGTATGCTCACCCTAAACCGTTGTCGTAAACTAACTTGTCCCCTAAACCGTCACCATCCCCTAACCCTAACCCTAACCCTAACCCTAACACTAACCCTTACCCGAAGCCTTACCCTAACCCGTCCCCTAATCCTAACCCGTACGCTAACACTAAACCGTACCCTAACACGAACGCTCACCATAAAACGTTGTCGTACCCTAAACTGTCCCCTAAACCATCCCCGTCCCATAACACTAACCCTAACCCTAACCCTAACCCTAACCCTTACCCGAAGCCTTACCCTAAACCGTCCCCTAATCCTAAACCGTACGCTAAAACTAACCCGTACCATAACACGTACGCTCACCCTAAACCATTGTCGTACCCTAACCTGTCTCCTAAACCAACCACGTCCTCTAAACCTAACCCTAACCCTAACCCTAAAGCTAACCCTTACCCAAAGCCTTACCCTAATCCGTCCCCTAATCCTAACCCGTACGCTAACACTAACCCGTACCCTAACACGTACGCTCACCCTAAACCATTGTCGTACTCTAAACTGTCCCCTAAAACGTCCACATCCTCTAACCCTAACCCTAAACCTACCACTAAACCTAACCCTTAACCGAAGCCTTACCCTAACCCGTCCCCTAATCCTAACCCGTACGCTAACTCTAACCCGTACCCTAACACGTATGCTCACCCTAAACCGTTGTCGTAAACTAACTTGTCCCCTAAACCGTCCCCATCCCCTAACCCTAACCCTAACCCTAACCCTAACCCTAACCCTTACCCTAACCCTTACCCGAAGCCTTACACTAACCCGTCCCCTAATCCTAACCCGTAAGCTAACACTAACCCGTACCCTAACACGTACGCTCACCCTAAACCGTAGTCGTACCCTAACTGTCCCCTAAACCGTCCCCGTCCCCTAACCCTAACCCTAAACCTACCTCTAACCCTAACCCTTACCCGAAGCCTTACACTAACCAGTCCCCTAATCCTAACCCGTACGCTAACACTAAACCGTACCCTAACACGTACGCTCACCGTAAAACGCTGTCATACCCTAACCTGTCCCCTAAACCGTCCCCGTCCCATAACCCTAACCCTAACCCTAACCCTAACCCTAACCCTTACCCGAAGCATTACCCTAAACCGTCCCATAATACTAACCCGTACGCTAACACTAATCCGTACCCTAACACGTACGCTCACCCTAAACCGTTGTCGTACCGTAACCTGTCCCCTACACCGTCCCCGTCCCCTAACCCTAACCCTAACCCTAACCCTAACCCTAACCCTAACCCTAACCCTAACCCTTACCCGAAGCCTTACCCTAACCCATCCCCTAATCCTAACCCGTACGCTACACTAACCCGTACCCTAACACGTACGCTCACCCTAAACTGTTGTCGTACACTAACCTGTCCCCTAAACCATCCCCGTCCTCTAACCCTAACCCTAACCCTAACCCTAAACCTAACCCTTACCCGAAGCCTTACCCTAACCCGTCCCCTAATCCTAACCCGTTCGCTAACACTAAACCGTACCCTAACACGTACGCTCACCCTAAACCGTTGTCGTACCCTAAACTGTCCCCTAAACCATCCCCGTCCTCTAACCCTAACCCTAACCCTAACCCTAAACCTAACCCTTACCCGAAGCCTTACCCAAACCCGTCTCCTAATCCTAACCCGTACGCTAACACTAACCCGTACCCTAACACGTACGCTCACACAAAACTGTTGTCGTACCCTAACCTATCCCCTAAACCGTCCCCGTCCCCTAACCCTAACCCTAAGCCTAACCCTAACCCTAACCCTTACCTGAAGCCTTACCCTAACCCGTCCCCTAATCCTAACCCGTACGCTAACACTAACCCGTACCCTAACACGTATGCTCACCCTAAACCGTTGTCATACTCTAACCTGTCCCCTAAACCGTCCCCGTCCCCTAACCCTAACCCTAACCCTAAGCATAACCCTTACCCTTACCCGAAGCCTTACCCTAACCCTTCCCCTAATCCTAACCCGTACGCTAACAGTAAGCCGTACCCTAACACGTACGCTCATCCTAAACCGTTGTCGTATACTAACCTGTCCCCTAAACTGTCCCCGTCCCATAACCCTAACCCTAACCCTAACCCTAACCCTTACCCGATGCCTTACCCTAACCCGTCCCCTAATCCTAACCCGTAAGCTAACACTAACCCGTACCCTAACACGTACGCTCACCCTAAATCGTTGTCGTACCCTAACCTGTCCCCTAAACCGTCCCCGTCCCCTAACCCTAACCCTAACCCTAACTCTAACCCTAACCCTTACCCGAAGCCTTACCCTAACCCGTCCCCTAATCCTAACCCGTACGCTAACACTAACCCGTACCCGAACACCTACGCTCACCCTAAACTGTTGTCGTAAACTAACTTGTCCCCTAAACCGTCCCCATGCCCTAACCCTAACCCTAACCCTAACCCTAACCCTAACCCTTACCCGAAGCCTTACCCTAACCCGTACCCTAATCCTAACCCGTACGCTAACACTAACCCGTACCCTAACACGTACGCTCACCCTAAAACATTGTCGTACCCTAACCTGTCCCCTAAACCATCCCCGTCCTCTAACCCTAACCCTAACCCTAACCCTAAACCTAACCCTTACCCGAAGCCTTACCCTAACCCGTCCCCTAATCCTAACCCGTACGCTAACACTAACCCGTACTCTAACACGTACGCTCACCCTAAACCGTTTTCGTAAACTAACTTGTCCCCTAAACCGTCCCCATCCCCTAACCATAACCATAACCCTAACCCTAACCCTAACCCTTACCCGAAGCCTTACCCTAACCCATCCCCTAATCCTAACCCGTAAGCTAACACTAACCCGTACCCTAACACGTACGCTCACCCTAAACCGTATTCGTACCCTAACCTGTCCCCTAAACCGTCCCCGTCCCCTAACCCTAACCCTAAACCTACCCCTAACCCTAACCCTTACCCGAAGCCTTACCCTAACCCGTCCCCTAATCCTAACCTGCACGCTAACACTAAACCGTACCCTAACACGTACGCTCACCCTAAAACGTTGTCGTACCCTAACCTGTCCCCTAAATCGTCCCCGTCCCATAACCCTAACCCTAACCCTAACCCTAACCCTAACCCTTACCCGAAGCCTTACCCTAACCCGTCCCCTAATCCTAACCCGTACGCTAACACTAACCCGTACCCTAACACGTACGCTCACCCTAAACCGTTGTCGTAAACTAACCTATCCCCTAAACCATCCCCGTCCTCTAACCCTAACCCTAACCCTAACCCTAAACCTAACCCTTACCCGAAGCCTTACCCTAACCCGTCCCCTAATCCTAACCCGTACGCTAACACTAACCCGTACCCTAACACGTACGCTGACCCTAAAGCGTTGTTGTACCCTAACCTGTCCCCTAAACCGTCCCCGTCCCCTAAACCTAACCCTAACCCTAACCCTTACCCGAAGCCTTACCCTAACCCGTCCCCTAATCCTAACCCGTACGCTAACACTAAACCGTACCCTAACACGTACGCTCACCCTAAAACTTTGTCGTACCCTAACCTGTCCCCTAAACCGTCCCCGTCCCATAACCCTAACCCTAACCCTAACCCTTACCCGAAGCCTTACACTAACCCGTCCCCTAATCCTAACCCGTACGCTAACACTAACCCGTACCCTAACACGTACGCTCACCCTAAACCGTTGTCGTAAACTAACTTGTCCCCTAAACCGTCCCCATCCCCTAACCCTAACCCTAACCCTAACCCTAAACCTAACCCTTACCCGAAGCCTTACACTAACCCGTCCCCTAATCCTAACCCGTACGCTAACACTAACCCGTACCCTAACACGTACGCTCACCCTAAAACGTTGTCGTAAACTAACTTGTCCCCTAAACCGTCCCCGTCCTCTAACCCTAACCCTAACCCTAACCCTAAACATAACCCTTACCCGAAGCCTTACACAAACCCGTCTCCTAATCCTAACCCGTACGCTAACACTAACCCGTACCCTAACACGTACGCTCACACTAAACTGTTGTCGTACCCTAACCTATCCCCTAAACCGTCCCCGTCCCCTAACCCTAACCCTAAGCCTACCCCTAACCCTAACCCTTACCCGAAGCCTTACCCTAACCCTTCCCCTAATCCTAACCCGTACGCTAACACTAACCCGTGCCCTAACACGTACGCTCACCCTAAACCGTTGTCGTACACTAACCTGTCCCCTAAACCGTCCCCGTCGCCTAACCCTAACCCTAACCCTAAGCCTAACCCAAACCCTTACCCGAAGCCTTACCCTAACCCTTCCCCTAATGCTAACCTGTACGCTAACACTAAGCCGAACCTTAACACGTACGCTCACCCTAAACCGTTGTCGTATCCTAACCTGTCCCCTAAACTGTCCCCGTCCCATAACCCTAACCCTAACCCTAACCCTAACCCTTACCCGATGCCTTACCCTAAACCGTCCCCTAATCCTAACCCGTAAGCTAACACTAACCCGTACCCTAACACGAACGCTCACCCTAAACCGTTGTCGTACCCTAACCTGTCCCCTAAACCGTCCCCGACCCCTAACCCTAACCCTAAACCTACCACTAACCCTAACCCTTACCCGAAGCCTTACCCTAACCCTTCCCCTAATACTAACCCGTACGCTAATACTAAACCGTACCCTAACACGTACGATCACCCTAAAACGTTGTCGTACCCTAACCTGTCCCCTAAACCGTCCCCGTCCCATAACCCTAACCCTAACCCTAACCCTAACCCTAACCCTTACCCGAAGCCTTACCCTAACCCGTCCCCTAATCCTAACCCGTACGCTAACACTAACCCGTACCCTAACATGTATGCTCACCCTAAACCGTTGTCGTAAACTAACTTGTCCCCTAAACCGTCACCATCCCCTAACCCTAACCCTAACCCTAACCCTAACACTAACCCTTACCCGAAGCCTTACCCTAACCCGTCCCCTAATCCTAACCCGTACGCTAACACTAAACCGTACCCTAACACGAACGCTCACCATAAAACGTTGTCGTACCCTAAACTGTCCCCTAAACCATCCCCGTCCCATAACACTAACCCTAACCCTAACCCTAACCCTAACCCTTACCCGAAGCCTTACCCTAAACCGTCCCCTAATCCTAAACCGTACGCTAAAACTAACCCGTACCCTAACACGTACGCTCACCCTAAACCATTGTCGTACCCTAAACTGTCCCCTAAACCGTCCCCATCCTCTAACCCTAACCCTAAACCTACCACTAAACCTAACCCTTAACCGAAGCCTTACCCTAACCCGTCCCCTAATCCTAACCCGTACGCTAACTCTAACCCGTACCCTAACACGTATGCTCACCCTAAACCGTTGTCGTAAACTAACTTGTCCCCTAAACCGTCCCCATCCCCTAACCCTAACCCTAACCCTAACCCTAACCCTAACCCTTACCCTAACCCTTACCCGAAGCCTTACACTAACCCGTCCCCTAATCCTAACCCGTAAGCTAACACTAACCCGTACCCTAACACGTACGCTCACCCTAAACCGTAGTCGTACCCTAACCGTCCCCTCAACCGTCCCCGTCCCCTAACCCTAACCCTAAACCTACCTCTAACCCTAACCCTTACCCGAAGCCTTACACTAACCAGTCCCCTAATCCTAACCCGTACGCTAACACTAAACCGTACCCTAACACGTACGCTCACCCTAAACCGTTGTCGTACCGTAACCTGTCCCCTACACCATCCCCGTCCCCTAACCCTAACCCTAACCCTAACCCTAACCCTAACCCTAACACTAACCCTTACCCGAAGCCTTACCCTAACCCGACCCCTAATCCTAACCCGTACGCTAACACTAACCCTTACCTTAACACGTACGCTGACCCTAAACCGTTGTCGTACCCTAACCTGTCCCCTAAACCGTCCCTGTCCCCTAACCCTAACCCTAAACCTAACCCTTAACCGAAGCCTTACACTAACCCGTCCCCTAACCCTAACCCGTACGCTAACACTAAACCGTACCCTAACACGTACGCTCACCCTACACCGTTGTCGTACCCTAACCTGTCCCCTAAACCGTCCCCGTCCCCTAACCCTAACCCTAACCCTACCCCTAACCCTAACCCTTACCCGAAGCCTTACCCTAACCCGTCCGCTAATCCTAACCGGTACGCTAACACTAACCCGTACCCTAACACTTACGCTCATCCTAAACCGTTGTCGTACCCTAACCTGTCCCCTAAACTCTCCCCGTCCCATAACCCTAACTCTTACCCTAACCCTAACCCTAACCCTTACCAGAAGCTTTACCCTAAACCGTCCCCTAATCCTAACCCGTACGCTAACACTAAACCGAACCCTAACACGTAAGCTCACCCGTAACCGTTGTCGTAAACTAACCTCTCCCCTAAACCGTCCCGAGCCCCTAACCCTAACATTAACCCTAACCCTAACCCTAACCCTAACCCTAACCCTAACCCTTACCCGGAGCCTTACCCTAACCCGTCCCCTAATCCTAACCCGTACGCTAACACTAACCCATACCCTAACTCGTACGCTGACCCTAAACCGTTGTCGTACCCTAACCTGTCCCCTAAACTGTCCCCGTCCCATAACCCTAACCCTAACCCTAACCCTAACCCTAACACTTACCCGAAGCCTTACCCTAACCCGTCCCCTAATCCTAACCCGTACGCTACACTAACCCGTACCCTAACACGTACGCTCACCCTAAACTGTTGTCGTACACTAACCTGTCCCCTAAACCGTCCCCGTCCTCTAACCCTAACCCTAACCCTAACCCTAAACCTAACCCTTACCCGAAGCCTTACCCTAACCCGTCCCCTAATCCTAACCCGTTCGCTAACACTAAACCGTACCCTAACACGTACGCTCACCCTAAACCGTTGTCGTACCCTAAACTGTCCCCTAAACCATCCCCGTCCTCTAACCCTAACCCTAACCCTAACCCTAAACCTAACCCTTACCCGAAGCCTTACCCAAACCCGTCTCCTAATCCTAACCCGTACGATAACACTAACCCGTACCCTAACACGTACGCTCACACTAAACTGTTGTCGTACCCTAACCTGTCCCCTAAACCGTCCCTGTCCCCTAACCCTAACCCTAAGCCTAACCCTAACCCTAACCCTTACCTGAAGCCTTACCCTAACCCGTCCCCTAATCCTAACCCGTACGCTAACACTAACCCGTACCCTAACACGTACGCTCACCCTAAACCGTTGTCATACTCTAAACTGTCCCCTAAACCGTCCCCGTCCCCTAACCCTAACCCTAACCCTAAGCATAACCCTAACCCTTACCCGAAGCCTTACCCTAACCCTTCCCCTAATCCTAACCCGTACGCTAACACTAAGCCGTACCCTAACACGTACGCTCACCCTAAACCGTTGTCGTATACTAACCTGTCCCCTAAACTGTCCCCGTCCCATAACCCTAACCCTAACCCTAACCCTAACCCTTACCCGATGCCTTACACTAACCCGTCCCCTAATCCTAACCCGTAAGCTAACACTAACCCGTACCCTAACACGTACGCTCACCCTAAACCGTTGTCGTACCCTAACCTGTCCCCTAAACCGTCCCTGTCCCCTAACCCTAACCCTAACCCTAACCCTAACCCTAACCCTTACCCGAAGCCTTACCCTAACCCGTCCCCTAATCCTAACCCGTACGCTAACACTAACCCGTACCCGAACACGTACGCTCACCCTAAACCAATGTCGTAAACTAACTTGTCCCCTAAACCGTCCCCATGCCCTATCCCTAACCCTAACCCTAACCCTAACCCTAACCCTTACCCGAAGCCTTACCCTAACCCGTACCCTAATCCTAACCCGTACGCTAACACTAACCCGTACCCTAACACGTACGCTCACCCTAAACCATTGTCGTACCCTAACCTGTCCCCTAAACCATCCCCGTCCTCTAACCCTAACCCTAACCCTAACCCTAAACCTAACCCTTACCCGAAGCCTTACCCTAACCCGTCCCCTAATCCTAACCCGTACGCTAACACTAACCCGTACCCTAACACGTACGCTCACCCTAAACCGTTTTCGTAAACTAACTTGTCCCCTAAACCGTCCCCATCCCCTAACCATAACCATAACCCTAACCCTAACCTTAACCCTTACCCGAAGCCTTACCCTAACCCGTCCCCTAATCCTAAACCGTAAGCTAACACTAACCCGTACCCTAACACGTACGCTCACCCTAAACCGTATTCGTACCCTAACCTGTCCCCTAAACCGTCCCCGTCCAATAACCCTAACCCTAAACCTACCCCTAACCCTAACCCTTACCCGAAGCCTTACCCTAACCTGTCCCCTAATCCTAACCCGCACGCTAACACTAAACCGTACTCTAACACGTACGCTCACCCTAAAACGTTGTCGTACATTAACCTGTCCCCTAAATCGTCCCCGTCCCATAACCCTAACCCTAACCCTAACCCTAACCCTAACCCTTACGCGAAGCCTTACCCTAACCCGTCCCCTAATCCTAACACGTACGCTAACACTAACCCGTACCCTAACACGTACGCTCACCGTAAACCGTTGTCGTAAACTAACTTGTCCCCTAAACCGTCCCCATCCCCTAACTCTAACCCTAACCCTAACCCTAACCCTAACTCTTACCCGAAGCCTTACCCTAACCCGTCCCCTAATCCTAACCCGTACGCTAACACTAACCCTTACCCTAACACGTACGCTCACCCTAAACCGTTGTCGTACCCTAACCTGTCCCCTAAACCATCCCCGTCCTCTAACCCTAACCCTAACCCTAACCCTAAACCTAACCCTTACCCGAAGCCTTACCCTAACCCGTCCCTTAATCCTAACCCGTACGCTAACACTAACCCGTATCCTAACACGTACGCTGAGCCTAAACCGTTGTTGTACCCTAACCTGTCCCCTAAACCGTCCCCGTCCCCTAAACCTAACCCTAACCCTAACCCTTACCCGAAGCCTTACACTAACCCGTCCCCTAATCCTAACCCGTACGCTAACACTAACCCGTACCCTAACACGTACGCTCACCCTAAACCATTGTCATACTCTAAACTGTCCCCTAAACCGTCCCCGTCCCCTAACCCTAACCCTAACACTAAGCATAACCCTAACCCTTACCCGAAGCCTTACCCTAACCCTTCCCCTAATCCTAACCCGTACGCTAACACTAAGCCGTACCCTAACACGTACGCTCACCCTAAACCGTTGTCGTATACTAACCTGTCCCCTAAACTGTCCCTGTCCCATAACCCTAACCCTAACCCTAACCCTAACCCTTACCCGATGCCTTACCCTAACCCGTCCCCTAATCCTAACCCGTAAGCTAACACTAACCCGTACCCTAACACGTACGCTCACCCTAAACCGTTGTCGTACCCTAACCTGTCCCCTAAACCGTCCCCGTCCCCTAACCCTAACCCTAACCCTAACCCTAACCCTAACCCTTACCCGAAGCCTTACCCTAACCCGTCCCCTAATCCTAACCCGTACGCTAACACTAACCCGTACCCGAACACGTACGCTCACCCTAAACCATTGTCGTAAACTAACTTGTCCCCTAAACCGTCCCCATGCCCTAACCCTAACCCTAACCCTAACCCTAACCCTAACCCTTACCCGAAGCCTTACCCTAACCCGTACCCTAATCCTAACCCGTACGCTAACACTAACCCGTACCCTAACACGTACGCTCACCCTAAACCATTGTCGTACCCTAACCTGTCCCCTAAACCATCCCCGTCCTCTAACCCTAAACCTAACCCTAACCCTAAACCTAACCCTTACCCGAAGCCTTACCCTAACCCGTCCCCTAATCCTAACCCGTACGCTAACACTAACCCGTACCCTAACACGTACGCTCACCCTAAACCGTTTTCGTAAACTAACTTGTCCCCTAAACCGTCCCCATCCCCTAACCATAACCATAACCCTAACCCTAACCCTTACCCGAAGCCTTACCCTAACCCGTCCCCTAATCCTAACCCGTAAGCTAACACTAACCCGTACCCTAACACGTACGCTCACCCTAAACCGTATTCGTACCCTAACCTGTCCCCTAAACCGTCCCCATCCCCTAACCCTAACCCTAAACCTACCCCTAACCCTAACCCTTACCCGAAGCCTTACCCTAACCCGTCCCCTAATCCTAACCCGCACGCTAACACTAAACCGTACCCTAACACGTACGCTCACCCTAAAACGTTGTCGTACATTAACCTGTCCCCTAAATCGTCCCCGTCCCATAACCCTAACCCTAACCCTAACCCTAACCCTAACCCTTACCCGAAGCCTTACCCTAACCCGTCCCCTAATCCTAACCCGTACGCTAACACTAACCCGTACACTAACACGTACGCTCACCCTAAACCGTTGTCGTAAACTAACTTGTCCCCTAAACCGTCCCCATCCCCTAACTCTAACCCTAACCCTAACCCTAACCCTAACTCTTACCCGAAGCCTTACCCTAACCCGTCCCCTAATCCTAACCCGTACGCTAACACTAACCCTTACCCTAACACGTACGCTCACCCTGAACCGTTGTCGTACCATAACCTGTCCCCTAAACCATCCCCGTCCTCTAACCCTAACCCTAACCCTAACCCTAAACCTAACCCTTACCCGAAGCCTTACCCTAACCCGTCCCCTAATCCTAACCCGTACGCTAACACTAACCCGTACCCTAACACGTACGCTGAGCCTAAACCGTTGTTGTACCCTAACCTGTCCCCTAAACCGTCCCCGTCCCCTAAACCTAACCCTAACCCTAACCCTTACCCGAAGCCTTACCCTAACCCGTCCCCTAATCCTAACCCGTACGCTAACACTAAACCGTACCCTAACACGTACGCTCACCCTAAAACGTTGTCGTACCCTAACCTGTCCCCTAAACCGTCCCCGTCCCATAACACTAACCCTAACCCTAAACCTTACGTGAAGCCTTACCCTAACCCGTCCCCTAATCCTAACCCGTACGCTAACACTAAGCTGTACCCTAACACGTACGCTCACCCTAAACCGTTGTCGTATACTAACCTGTCCCCTAAACTGTCCCTGTCCCATAACCCTAACCCTAACCCTAACCCTAACCCTTACCCGATGCCTTACCCTAACCCGTCCCCTAATCCTAACCCGTAAGCTAACACTAACCCGTACCCTAACACGTACGCTCACCCTAAACCGTTGTCGTACCCTAACCTGTCCCCTAAACCGTCCCCGTCCCCTAACCCTAACCCTAACCCTAACCCTAACCCTAACCCTTACCCGAAGCCTTACCCTAACCCGTCCCCTAATCCTAACCCGTACGCTAACACTAACCCGTACCCGAACACGTACGCTCACCCTAAACCATTGTCGTAAACTAACTTGTCCCCTAAACCGTCCCCATGCCCTAACCCTAACCCTAACCCTAACCCTAACCCTAACCCTTACCCGAAGCCTTACCCTAACCCGTACCCTAATCCTAACCCGTACGCTAACACTAACCCGTACCCTAACACGTACGCTCACCCTAAACCATTGTCGTACCCTAACCTGTCCCCTAAACCATCCCCGTCCTCTAACCCTAAACCTAACCCTAACCCTAAACCTAACCCTTACCCGAAGCCTTACCCTAACCCGTCCCCTAATCCTAACCCGTACGCTAACACTAACCCGTACCCTAACACGTACGCTCACCCTAAACCGTTTTCGTAAACTAACTTGTCCCCTAAACCGTCCCCATCCCCTAACCATAACCATAACCCTAACCCTAACCCTTACCCGAAGCCTTACCCTAACCCGTCCCCTAATCCTAACCCGTAAGCTAACACTAACCCGTACCCTAACACGTACGCTCACCCTAAACCGTATTCGTACCCTAACCTGTCCCCTAAACCGTCCCCATCCCCTAACCCTAACCCTAAACCTACCCCTAACCCTAACCCTTACCCGAAGCCTTACCCTAACCCGTCCCCTAATCCTAACCCGCACGCTAACACTAAACCGTACCCTAACACGTACGCTCACCCTAAAACGTTGTCGTACATTAACCTGTCCCCTAAATCGTCCCCGTCCCATAACCCTAACCCTAACCCTAACCCTAACCCTAACCCTTACCCGAAGCCTTACCCTAACCCGTCCCCTAATCCTAACCCGTACGCTAACACTAACCCGTACACTAACACGTACGCTCACCCTAAACCGTTGTCGTAAACTAACTTGTCCCCTAAACCGTCCCCATCCCCTAACTCTAACCCTAACCCTAACCCTAACCCTAACTCTTACCCGAAGCCTTACCCTAACCCGTCCCCTAATCCTAACCCGTACGCTAACACTAACCCTTACCCTAACACGTACGCTCACCCTAAACCGTTGTCGTACCATAACCTGTCCCCTAAACCATCCCCGTCCTCTAACCCTAACCCTAACCCTAACCCTAAACCTAACCCTTACCCGAAGCCTTACCCTAACCCGTCCCCTAATCCTAACCCGTACGCTAACACTAACCCGTACCCTAACACGTACGCTGAGCCTAAACCGTTGTTGTACCCTAACCTGTCCCCTAAACCGTCCCCGTCCCCTAAACCTAACCCTAACCCTAACCCTTACCCGAAGCCTTACCCTAACCCGTCCCCTAATCCTAACCCGTACGCTAACACTAAACCGTACCCTAACACGTACGCTCACCCTAAAACGTTGTCGTACCCTAACCTGTCCCCTAAACCGTCCCCGTCCCATAACCCTAACCCTAACCCTAAACCTTACGTGAAGCCTTACCCTAACCCGTCCCCTAATCCTAAACCGTACGCTAACACTAACCCGTACCCTAACACGTACGCTCACCCTAAACCGTTGTCGTAAACTAACTTGTCCCCTAAACCGTCCCCATCCCCTAACACTAACCCTAACCCTAAACCTAACCCTTACCCGAAGCCTTACACTAACCCGTCCCCTAATCCTAACCCGTACGCTAACACTAACCCGTACCCTAACACGTACGCTCACCCTAAACCGTTGTCGTACCCTAACCTGTCCCCTAAACCATCCCGGTCCTCTAACCCTAAACCTAACCCTAACCCTAAACATAACCCTTACCCGAAGCCTTACACAAACCCGTCTCCTAATCCTAACCCGTACGATAACACTAACCCGTACCCTAACACGTACGCTCACACTAAACTGTTGTCGTACCCTAACCTATCCCCTAAACCGTCCCCGTCCCCTAACCCTAACCCTAAGCCTAACCCTAACCCTAACCCTTACCTGAAGCCTTACCCTAACCCGTCCCCTAATCCTAACCCGTACGCTAACACTAACCCGTACCCTAACACGTACGCTCACCCTAAACCGTTGTCATACTCTAAACTGTCCCCTAAACCGTCCCCTAACCCTAACCCTAACCCTAAGCATAACCCTAACCCTTACCCGAAGCCTTACCCTAACCCTTCCCCTAATCCTAACACGTACGCTAACACTAAGCCGTACCCTAACACGTACGCTCACCCTAAACCGTTGTCGTATACTAACCTGTCCCCTAAACTGTCCCCGTCCCATAAACCTAACCCTAACCCTAACCCTAACCCTTACCCGATGCCTTACCCTAACCCGTCCCCTAATCCTAACCCGTAAGCTAACACTAACCCGTACCCTAACACGTACGCTCACCCTAAACCGTTGTCGTACCCTAACCTGTCCCCTAAACCGTCCCCGTCCCCTAACCCTAACCCTAACCCTAACCCTAACCCTAACCCTTACCCGAAGCCTTACCCTAACCCGTCCCCTAATCCTAACCCGTACGCTAACACTAACCCGTACCCGAACACGTACGCTCACCCTAAACCATTGTCGTAAACTAACTTGTCCCCTAAACCGTCCCCATGCCCTAACCCTAACCCTAACCCTAACCCTAACCCTAACCCTTACCCGAAGCCTTACCCTAACCCGTACCCTAATCCTAACCCGTACGCTAACACTAACCCGTACCCTAACACGTACGCTCACCCTAAACCATTGTCGTACCCTAACCTGTCCCCTAAACCATCCCCGTCCTCTAACCCTAACCCTAACCCTAACCCTAAACCTAACCCTTACCCGAAGCCTTACCCTAACCCGTCCCCTAATCCTAATCCGTACGCTAACACTAAACCGTACCCTAACACGTACGCTCACCGTAAAACGCTGTCATACCCTAACCTGTCCCCTAAACCGTCCCCGTCCCATAACCCTAACCCTAACCCTTACCCGAAGCATTACCCTAAACCGTCCCCTAATACTAACCCGTACGCTAACACTAATCCGTACCCTAACACGTACGCTCACCCTAAACCGTTGTCGTACCCTAACCTGTCCCCTACACCGTCCCCGTCCCCTAAACCTAACCCTAACCCTAACCCTAACCCTAACCCTAACCCTAACCCTTACCCGGAGCCTTACCCTAACCCGACCCCTAATCCTAACCCGTACGCTAACACTAACACTTACCTTAACACGTACGCTGACCCTAAACCGTTGTCGTACCCTAACCTGTCCCCTAAACCGTCCCTGTCCCCTAACCCTAACCCTAAAACTAACCCTTAACCGAAGCCTTACACTAACCCGTCCCCTAATCCTAACCCGTACGCTAACACTAACCCGTACCCTAACACGTACGCTGACCCTAAACCGTTGTCGTACCCTAACCTGTCCCCTAAACCTTCCCCGTCCCCTAACCCTAACCCTAACCATAACCTTAACCCTAACCCTTACACGAAGCCTTACCCTAAACCGTTCCCGAATCCTAACCCGTACGCTAACACTAACCCGTACCCTAACACGTACGCTCACCCTACACCGTTGTCGTACCCTAACCTGTCCCCTAAACCGTCCCCGTCCCCTAACCCTAACCCTGACCCTACCCCTAACCCTAACCCTTACCCGAAGCCTTACCCTAACCCGTCCGCTAATCCTAACCCGTACGCTAACACTAACCCGTACCCTAACACTTACGCTCATCCTAAATCGTTGTCGTACCCTAACCTGTCCCCTAAACTCTCCCCGTCCCATAACCCTAACTCTTACCCTAACCCTAACCCTAACCCTTACCAGAAGCTTTACCCTAAACCGTCCCCTAATCCTAACCCGTACGCTAACACTAACCCGTACCCTAACACGTAAGCTCACCCGTAACCGTTGTCGTAAACTAACCTCTCCCCTAAACCGTCCCGAGCCCCTAACCCTAACCCTAACCCTAACCCTAACCCTAACCCTAACCCTAACCCTTACCCGGAGCCTTACCCTAACCCGTCCCCTAATCCTAACCCGTACGCTAACACTAACCCATACCCTAACACGTACGCTGACCCTAAACCGTTGTCGTACCCTAACCTGTCCCCTAAACTGTCCCCGTCCCATAAACCTAACCCTAACCCTAACCCTAACCCTAACACTTACCCGAAGCCTTACACTAACCCGTCCCCTAATCCTAACCCGTACGCTAACACTAACCCGTACCCTAACACGTACGCTCACCCTAAAACGTTGTCGTACCCTAACCTGTCCCCTAAACCGTCCCCGTCCCATAACCCTAACCCTAACCCTAACCCTAACCCTAACCCTTACCCGAAGCCTTACCCTAACCCATCCCCTAATCCTAACCCGTACGCTACACTAACCCGTACCCTAACACGTACGCTCACCCTAAACTGTTGTCGTACACTAACCTGTCCCCTAAACCATCCCCGTCCTCTAACCCTAACCCTAACCCTAACCCTAAACCTAACCCTTACCCGAAGCCTTACCCTAACCCGTCCCCTAATCCTAACCCGTTTGCTAACACTAAACCGTACCCTAACACGTACGCTCACCCTAAACCGTTGTCGTACCCTAACCTATCCCCTAAACCGTCCCCGTCCCCTAACCCTAACCCTAAGCCTAACCCTAACCCTAACCCATACCTGAAGCCTTACCCTAACCCGTCCCCTAATCCTAACCCGTACGCTAACACTAACCCGTACCCTAACACGTACGCTCACCCTAAACCGTTGTCATACTCTAACCTGTCACCTAAACCGTCCCCGTCCCCTAACCCTAACCCTAACCCTAAGCATAACCCTTACCCTTACCCGAAGCCTTACCCTAACCCTTCCCCTAATCCTAACCCGTACGCTAACACTAAGCCGTACCCGAACACGTACGCTCACCCTAAACCGTTGTCGTATACTAACCTGTCCCCTAAACTGTCCCCGTCCCATAACCCTAACCCTAACCCTAACCCTAACCCTTACCCGATGCCTTACCCTAACCCGTCCCCTAATCCTAACCCGTAAGCTAACACTAACCCGTACCCTAACACGTACGCTCACCCTAAATCGTTGTCGTACCCTAACCTGTCCCCTAAACCGTCCCCGTCCCCTAACCCTAACCCTAACCCTAACCCTAACCCTAACCCTTACCCGAAGCCTTACCCTAACCCGTCCCCTAATCCTAACGCGTACGCTAACACTAACCCGTACCCGAACACGTACGCTCACCCTAAACCGTTGTCGTAAACTAACTTGTCCCCTAAACCGTCCCCATGCCCTAACCCTAACCCTAACCCTAACCCTAACCCTAACCCTTACCCGAAGCCTTACCCTAACCCGTACCCTAATCCTAACCCGTACGCTAACACTAACCCGTACCCTAACACGTACGCTCACCCTAAACCATTGTCGTACCCTAACCTGTCCCCTAAACCATCCCCGTCCTCTAACCCTAACCCTAACCCTAACCCTAAACCTAACCCTTACCCGAAGCCTTACCCTAACCCGTCCCCTAATCCTAACCCGTACGCTAAAACTAACCCGTACTCTAACACGTACGCTCACCCTAAACCGTTTTCGTAAACTAACTTGTCCCCTAAACCGTCCCCATCCCCTAACCATAACCATAACCCTAACCCTAACCCTAACCCTTACCCGAAGCCTTACCCTAACCCGTCCCCTAATCCTAACCCGTAAGCTAACACTAACCCGTACCCTAACACGTACGCTCACCCTAAACCGTATTCGTACCCTAACCTGTCCCCTAAACCGTCCCCGTCCCCTAACCCTAACCCTAAACCTACCCCTAACCCTAACCCTTACCCGAAGCCTTACCCTAACCCGTCCCCTAATCCTAACCTGCACGCTAACACTAAACCGTACCCTAACACGTATGCTCACCCTAAAACGTTGTCGTACCCTAACCTGTCCCCTAAATCGTCCCCGTCCCATAACCCTAACCCTAACCCTAACCCTAACCCTAACACTTACCCGAAGCATTACCCTAACCCGTCCCCTAATCCTAACCCGTACGCTAACACTAACCCGTACCCTAACACGTACGCTCACCCTAAACCGTTGTCGTAAACTAACATGTCCCCTAAACCATCCCCGTCCTCTAACCCTAACCCTAACCCTAACCCTAAACCTAACCCTTACCCGAAGCCTTACCCTAACCCGTCCCCTAATCCTAACCCGTACGCTAACACTAACCCGTACCCTAACACATACGCTGACCCTAAACCGTTGTTGTACACTAACCTGTCCCCTAAACTGTCCCCGTCCCCTAAACCTAACCCTAACCCTAACCCTTACCCGAAGCCTTACCCTAACCCGTCCCCTAATCCTAACCCGTACGCTAACACAAAACCGTACCCTAACACGTACGCTCACCCTAAAACGTTGTCGTACCCTAACCTGTCCCCTAAACCGTCCCCGTCCCATAACCCTAACCCTAACCCTAACCCTTACCCGAAGCCTTACCCTAACCCGTCCCCTAATCCTAACCCGTACGCTAACACTAACCCGTACCCTAACACGTACGCTCACCCTAAACCGTTGTCGTAAACTAACTTGTCCCCTAAACCGTCCCCATCCCCTAACCCTAACCCTAACCCTAACCCTAAACCTAACCCTTACCCGAAGCCTTACACTAACCCGTCCCCTAATCCTAACCCGTACGCTAACACTAACCCGTACCCTAACACGTACGCTCACCCTAAAACGTTGTCGTACCCTAACCTGTCCCCTAAACCATCCCCGTCCTCTAACCCTAACCCTAACCCTAACCCTAAACATAACCCTTACCCGAAGCCTTACACAAACCCGTCTCCTAATCCTAACCCGTACGCTAACACTAACCCGTACCCTAACACGTACGCTCACACTAAACTGTTGTCGTACCCTAACCTATCCCCTAAACCGTCCCCGTCCCCTAACCCTAACCCTAAGCCTACCGCTAACCCTAACCCTTACCCGAAGCCTTACCCTAACCCTTCCCCTAATCCTAACCCGTACGCTAACACTAACCCGTACCCTAACACGTACGCTCACCCTAAACCGTTGTCGTACACTAACCTGTCCCCTAAACCGTCCCCGTCGCCTAACCCTAACCCTAACCCTAAAACTAACCCTTAACCGAAGCCTTACACTAACCCGTCCCCTAATCCTAACCCGTACGCTAACACTAACCCGTACCCTAACACGTACGCTGACCCTAAACCGTTGTCGTACCCTAACCTGTCCCCTAAACCTTCCCCGTCCCCTAACCCTAACCCTAACCATAACCTTAACCCTAACCCTTACACGAAGCCTTACCCTAAACCGTCCCCGAATCCTAACCCGTACGCTAACACTAACCCTTACCCTAACACGTACGCTCACCCTACACCGTTGTCGTACCCTAACCTGTCCCCTAAACCGTCCCCGTCCCCTAACCCTAACCCTAACCCTACCCCTAAACCTAACCCTTACCCGAAGCCTTACCCTAACCCGTCCGCTAATCCTAACCCGTACGCTAACACTAACCCGTACCCTAACACTTACGCTCATCCTAAATCGTTGTCGTACCCTAACCTGTCCCCTAAACTCTCCCCGTCCCATAACCCTAACTCTTACCCTAACCCTAACCCTAACCCTTACCAGAAGCTTTACCCTAAACCGTCCAATAATCCTAACCCGTACGCTAACACTAACCCGTACCCTAACACGTAAGCTCACCCGTAAACGTTGTCGTAAACTAACCTCTCCCCTAAACCGTCCCGAGCCCCTAACCCTAACCCTAACCCTAACCCTAACCCTAACCCTAACCCTAACCCTTACCCGGAGCCTTACCCTAACCCGTCCCCTAATCCTAACCCGTACGCTAACACTAACACATACCCTAACACGTACCCTGACCCTAAAACGTTGTCGTACCCTAACCTGTCCCCTAAACTGTCCCCGTCCCATAAACCTAACCCTAACCCTAACCCTAACCCTAACACTTACCCGAAGCCTTACACTAACCCGTCCCCTAATCCTAACCCGTACGCTACACTAACCCGTACCCTAACACGTACGCTCACCCTAAACTGTTGTCGTACACTAACCTGTCCCCTAAACCATCCCCGTCCTCTAACCCTAACCCTAACCCTAACCCTAAACCTAACCCTTACCCGAAGCCTTACCCTAACCCGTCCCCTAATCCTAACCCGTTCGCTAACACTAAACCGTACCCTAACACGTACGCTCACCCTAAACCGTTGTCGTACCCTAAACTGTCCCCTAAACCATCCCCGTCCTCTAACCCTAACCCTAACCCTAACCCTAAACCTAAACCTTACCCGAAGCCTTACCCAAACCCGTCTCCTAATCCTAACCCGTACGCTAACACTAACCCGTACCCTAACACGTACGCTCACACTAAACTGTTGTCGTACCCTAACCTATCCCCTAAACCGTCCCCGTCCCCTAACCCTAACCCTAAGCCTAACCCTAACCCTAACCCTTACCTGAAGCCTTACCCTAACCCGTCCCCTAATCCTAACCCGTACGCTAACACTAACCCGTACCCTAACACGTACGCTCACCCTAAACCGTTGTCATACTCTAACCTGTCCCCTAAACCGTCCCCGTCCCCTAACCCTAACCCTAACCCTAAGCATAACCCTTACCCTTACCCGAAGCCTTACCCTAACCCTTCCCCTAATCCTAACCCGTACACTAACACTAAACCGTACCCTAACAGGTACGCTCACCCTAAACCGTTGTCGTATACTAACCTGTCCCCTAAACTGTCCCCGTCCCATAACCCTAACCCTAACCCTAACCCTAACCCTTACCCGATGCCTTACCCTAACCCGTCCCCTAATCCTAACCCGTAAGCTAACACTAACCCGTACCCTAACACGTACGCTCACCCTAAATCGTTGTCGTACCCTAACCTGTCCCCTAAACCGTCCCCGTCCCCTAACCCTAACCCTAACCCTAACCCTAACCCTAACCCTTACCCGAAGCCTTACCCTAACCCGTCCCCTAATCCTAACCCGTACGCTAACACTAACCCGTACCCGAACACGTACGCTCACCCTAAACCATTGTCGTAAACTAACTTGTCCCCTAAACCGTCCCCATGCCCTAACCCTAACCCTAACCCTAACCCTAACCCTAACCCTTACCCGAAGCCTTACCCTAACCCGTACCCTAATCCTAACCCGTACGCTAACACTAACCCGTACCCTAACACGTACGCTCACCCTAAACCATTGTCGTACCCTAACCTGTCCCCTAAACCATCCCCGTCCTCTAACCCTAACCCTAACCCTAACCCTAAACCTAACCCTTACCCGAAGCCTTACCCTAACCCGTCCCCTAATCCTAATCCGTACGCTAACACTAAACCGTACCCTAACACGTACGCTCACCGTAAAACGCTGTCATACCCTAACCTGTCCCCTAAACCGTCCCCGTCCCATAACCCTAACCCTAACCCTAACCCTAACCCTTACCCGAAGCATTACCCTAAACCGTCCCCTAATACTAACCCGTACGCTAACACTAATCCGTACCCTAACACGTACGCTCACCCTAAACCGTTGTCGTACCCTAACCTGTCCCCTACACCGTCCCCGTCCCCTAAACCTAACCCTAACCCTAACCCTAACCCTAACCCTAACCCTTACCCGAAGCCTTACCCTAACCCGACCCCTAATCCTAACCCGTACGCTAACACTAACCCTTACCTTAACACGTACGCTGACCCTAAACCGTTGTCGTACCCTAACCTGTCCCCTAAACCGTCCCTGTCCCCTAACCCTACCCTAAAACTAACCCTTAACCGAAGCCTTACACTAACCCGTCCCCTAATCCTAACCCGTACGCTAACACTAACCCGTACCCTAACACGTACGCTGACCCTAAACCGTTGTCGTACCCTAACCTGTCCCCTAAACCTTCCCCGTCCCCTAACCCTAACCCTAACCATAACCTTAACCCTAACCCTTACACGAAGCCTTACCCTAAACCGTTCCCGAATCCTAACCCGTACGCTAACACTAACCCGTACCCTAACACGTACGCTCACCCTACACCGTTGTCGTACCCTAACCTGTCCCCTAAACCGTCCCCGTCCCCTAACCCTAACCCTAACCCTACCCCTAACCCTAACCCTTACCCGAAGCCTTACCCTAACCCGTCCGCTAATCCTAACCCGTACGCTAACACTAACCCGTACCCTAACACTTACGCTCATCCTAAATCGTTGTCGTACCCTAACCTGTCCCCTAAACTCTCCCCGTCCCATAACCCTAACTCTTACCCTAACCCTAACCCTAACCCTTACCAGAAGCTTTACCCTAAACCGTCCCCTAATCCTAACCCGTACGCTAACACTAACCCGTACCCTAACACGTAAGCTCACCCGTAACCGTTGTCGTAAACTAACCTCTCCACTAAACCGTCCCGAGCCCCTAACCCTAACCCTAACCCTAACCCTAACCCTAACCCTAACCCTAACCCTTACCCGGAGCCTTACCCTAACCCGTCCCCTAATCCTAACCCGTACGCTAACACTAACCCATACCCTAACACGTACGCTGACCCTAAACCGTTGTCGTACCCTAACCTGTCCCCTAAACTGTCCCCGTCCCATAAACCTAACCCTAACCCTAACCCTAACCCTAACACTTACCCGAAGCCTTACACTAACCCGTCCCCTAATCCTAACCCGTACGCTAACACTAACCCGTACCCTAACACGTACGCTCACCCTAAAACGTTGTCGTACCCTAACCTGTCCCCTAAACCGTCCCCGTCCCATAACCCTAACCCTAACCCTAACCCTAACCCTACCCCTTACCCGAAGCCTTAACCTAAACCATCCCCTAATCCTAACCCGTACGCTACACTAACCCGTACCCTAACACGTACGCTCACCCTAAACTGTTGTCGTACACTAACCTGTCCCCTAAACCATCCCCGTCCTCTAACCCTAACCCTAACCCTAACCCTAAACCTAACCCTTACCCGAAGCCTTACCCTAACCCGTCCCCTAATCCTAACCCGTTTGCTAACACTAAACCGTACCCTAACACGTACGCTCACCCTAAACCGTTGTCGTACCCTAACCTATCCCCTAAACCGTCCCCGTCCCCTAACCCTAACCCTAAGCCTAACCCTAACACTAACCCTTACCTGAAGCCTTACCCTAACCCGTCCCCTAATCCTAACCCGTACGCTAACACTAACCCGTACCCTAACACGTACGCTCACTCTAAAACGTTGTCATACTCTAACCTGTCACCTAAACCGTCCCCGTCCCCTAACCCTAACCCTAACCCTAAGCATAACCCTTACCCTTACCCGAAGCCTTACCCTAACCCTTCCCTAATCCTAACCCGTACGCTAACACTAAGCCGTACCCTAACACGTACGCTCACCCTAAACCGTTGTCGTATACTAACCTGTCCCCTAAACTGTCCCCGTCCCATAACCCTAACCCTAACCCTAACCCTAACCCTTACCCGATGCCTTACCCTAACCCGTCCCCTAATCCTAACCCATAAGCTAACACTAACCCGTACCCTAACACGTACGCTCACCCTAAATCGTTGTCGTACCCTAACCTGTCCCCTAAACCGTCCCCGTCCCCTAACCCTAACCCTAACCCTAACCCTAACCCTAACCCTTACCCGAAGCCTTACCCTAACCCGTCCCCTAATCCTAACGCGTACGCTAACACTAACCCGTACCCGAACACGTACGCTCACCCTAAACCGTTGTCGTAAACTAACTTGTCCCCTAAACCGTCCCCATGCCCTAACCCTAACCCTAACCCTAACCCTAACCCTAACCCTTACCCGAAGCCTTACCCTAACCCGTACCCTAATCCTAACCCGTACGCTAACACTAACCCGTACCCTAACACGTACGCTCACCCTAAACCATTGTCGTACCCTAACCTGTCCCCTAAACCATCCCCGTCCTCTAACCCTAACCCTAACCCTAACCCTAAACCTAACCCTTACCCGAAGCCTTACCCTAACCCGTCCCCTAATCCTAACCCGTACGCTAAAACTAACCCGTACTCTAACACGTACGCTCACCCTAAACCGTTTTCGTAAACTAACTTGTCCCCTAAACCGTCCCCATCCCCTAACCATAACCATAACCCTAACCCTAACCCTAACCCTTACCCGAAGCCTTACCCTAACCCGTCCCCTAATCCTAACCCGTAAGCTAACACTAACCCGTACCCTAACACGTACGCTCACCCTAAACCGTATTCGTACCCTAACCTGTCCCCTAAACCGTCCCCGTCCCCTAACCCTAACCCTAAACCTACCCCTAACCCTAACCCTTACCCGAAGCCTTACCCTAACCCGTCCCCTAATCCTAACCTGCACGCTAACACTAAACCGTACCCTAACACGTATGCTCACCCTAAAACGTTGTCGTACCCTAACCTGTCCCCTAAATCGTCCCCGTCCCATAACCCTAACCCTAACCCTAACCCTAACCCTAACCCTTACCCGAAGCCTTACCCTAACCCGTCCCCTAATCCTAACCCGTACGCTAACACTAACCCGTACCCTAACACGTACGCTCACCCTAAACCGTTGTCGTAAACTAACCTGTCCCCTAAACCATCCCCGTCCTCTAACCCTAACCCTAACCCTAACCCTAAACCTAACCCTTACCCGAAGCCTTACCCTAACCCGTCCCCTAATCCTAACCCGTACGCTAACACTAACCCGTACCCTAACACATACGCTGACCCTAAACCGTTGTTGTACACTAACCTGTCCCCTAAACTGTCCCCGTCCCCTAAACCTAACCCTAACCCTAAACCTTACCCGAAGCCTTACCCTAACCCGTCCCCTAATCCTAACCCGTATGCTAACACAAAACCGTACCCTAACACGTACGCTCACCCTAAAACGTTGTCGTACCCTAACCTGTCCCCTAAACCGTCCCCGTCCCATAACCCTAACCCTAACCCTAACCCTTACCCGAAGCCTTACCCTAACCCGTCCCCTAATCCTAACCCGTACGCTAACACTAACCCGTACCCTAACACGTACGCTCACCCTAAACCGTTGTCGTAAACTAACTTGTCCCCTAAACCGTCCCCATCCCCTAACCCTAACCCTAACCCTAACCCTAAACCTAACCCTTACCCGAAGCCTTACACTAACCCGTCCCCTAATCCTAACCCGTACGCTAACACTAACCCGTACCCTAACACGTACGCTCACCCTAAAACGTTGTCGTACCCTAACCTGTCCCCTAAACCATCCCCGTCCTCTAACCCTAACCCTAACCCTAACCCTAAACATAACCCTTACCCGAAGCCTTACACAAACCCGTCTCCTAATCCTAACCCGTACGCTAACACTAAACCGTACCCTAACACGTACGCTCACACTAAACTGTTGTCGTACCCTAACCTATCCCCTAAACCGTCCCCGTCCCCTAACCCTAACCCTAAGCCTACCGCTAACCCTAACCCTTACCCGAAGCCTTACCCTAACCCTTCCCCTAATCCTAACCCGTACGCTAACACTAACCCGTACCCTAACACGTACGCTCACCCTAAACCGTTGACGTACACTAACCTGTCCCCTAAACCGTCCCCGTCGCCTAACCCTAACCCTAACCCTAAAACTAACCCTTAACCGAAGCCTTACACTAACCCGTCCCCTAATCCTAACCCGTACGCTAACACTAACCCGTACCCTAACACGTACGCTGACCCTAAACCGTTGTCGTACCCTAACCTGTCCCCTAAACCTTCCCCGTCCCCTAACCCTAACCCTAACCATAACCTTAACCCTAACCCTTACACGAAGCCTTACCCTAAACCGTCCCCGAATCCTAACCCGTACGCTAACACTAACCCTTACTCTAACACGTACGCTCACCCTACACCGTTGTCGTACCCTAACCTGTCCCCTAAACCGTCCCCGTCCCCTAACCCTAACCCTAACCCTACCCCTAACCCTAACCCTTACCCGAAGCCTTACCCTAACCCGTCCGCTAATCCTAACCCGTACGCTAACACTAACCCGTACCCTAACACTTACGCTCATCCTAAATCGTTGTCGTACCCTAACCTGTCCCGTAAACTCTCCCCGTCCCATAACCCTAACTCTTACCCTAACCCTAACCCTAACCCTTACCAGAAGCTTTACCCTAAACCGTCCCCTAATCCTAACCCGTACGCTAACACTAACCCGTACCCTAACACGTAAGCTCACCCGTAACCGTTGTCGTAAACTAACCTCTCCCCTAAACCGTCCCGAGCCCCTAACCCTAACCCTAACCCTAACCCTAACCCTAACCCTTACCCGGAGCCTTACCCTAACCCGTCCCCTAATCCTAACCCGTACGCTAACACTAACCCATACCCTAACACGTACCCTGACCCTAAAACGTTGTCGTACCCTAACCTGTCCCCTAAACTGTCCCCGTCCCATAAACCTAACCCTAACCCTAACCCTAACCCTAACACTTACCCGAAGCCTTACACTAACCCGTCCCCTAATCCTAACCCGTACGCTAACACTAACCCGTACCCTAACACGTACGCTCACCCTAAAACGTTGTCGTACCCTAACCTGTCCCCTAAACCGTCCCCGTCCCATAACCCTAACCCTAACCCTAACCCTAACCCTAACCCTTACCCGAAGCCTTACCCTAACCCATCCCCTAATCCTAACCCGTACGCTACACTAACCCGTACCCTAACACGTACGCTCACCCTAAACTGTTGTCGTACACTAACCTGTCCCCTAAACCATCCCCGTCCTCTAACCCTAACCCTAACCCTAACCCTAAACCTAACCCTTACCCGAAGCCTTACCCTAACCCGTCCCCTAATCCTAACCCGTTCGCTAACACTAAACCGTACCCTAACACGTACGCTCACCCTAAACCGTTGTCGTACCCTAAACTGTCCCCTAAACCATCCCCGTCCTCTAACCCTAACCCTAACCCTAACCCTAAACCTAACCCTTACCCGAAGCCTTACCCAAACCCGTCTCCTAATCCTAACCCGTACGCTAACACTAACCCGTACCCTAACACGTACGCTCACACTAAACTGTTGTCGTACCCTAACCTATCCCCTAAACCGTCCCCGTCCCCTAACCCTAACCCTAACCCTTACCTGAAGCCTTACCCTAACCCGTCCCCTAATCCTAACCCGTACGCTAACACTAACCCGTACCCTAACACGTACGCTCACCCTAAACCGTTGTCATACACTAACCTGTCCCCTAAACCGTCCCCGTCCCCTAACCCTAACCCTAACCCTAAGCATAACCCTTACCCTTACCCGAAGCCTTACCCTAACCCTTCCCCTAATCCTAACCCGTACACTAACACTAAGCCGTACCCTAACACGTACGCTCACCCTAAACCGTTGTCGTATACTAACCTGTCCCCTAAACTGTCCCCGTCCCATAACCCTAACCCTAACCCTAACCCTAACCCTTACCCGATGCCTTACCCTAACCCGTCCCCTAATCCTAACCCGTAAGCTAACACTAACCCGTACCCTAACACGTACGCTCACCCTAAATCGTTGTCGTACCCTAACCTGTCCCCTAAACCGTCCCCGTCCCCTAACCCTAACCCTAACCCTAACCCTAACCCTAACCCTTACCCGAAGCCTTACCCTAACCCGTCCCCTAATCCTAACCCGTACGCTAACACTAACCCGTACCCGAACACGTACGCTCACCCTAAACTGTTGTCGTAAACTAACTTGTCCCCTAAACCGTCCCCATGCCCTAACCCTAACCCTAACCCTAACCCTAACCCTAACCCTAACCTTTACCCGAAGCCTTACCCTAACCCGTACCCTAATCCTAACCCGTACGCTAACACTAACCCGTACCCTAACACGTACGCTCACCCTAAATCATTGTCGTACCCTAACCTGTCCCCTAAACCATCCCCGTCCTCTAACCCTAACCCTAACCCTAACCCTAAACCTAACCCTTACCCGAAGCCTTACCCTAACCCGTCCCCTAATCCTAACCCGTACGCTAACAATAACCCGTACTCTAACACGTACGCTCACCCTAAACCGTTTTCGTAAACTAACTTGTCCCCTAAACCGTCCCCATCCCCTAACCATAACCATAACCCTAACCCTAACCCTAACCCTTACCCGAAGCCTTACCCTAACCCGTCCCCTAATCCTAACCCGTAAGCTAACACTAACCCGTACCCTAACACGTACGCTCACCCTAAACCGTATTCGTACCCTAACCTGTCCCCTAAACCGTCCCCGTCCCCTAACCCTAACCCTAAACCTACCCCTAACCCTAACCCTTACCCGAAGCCTTACCCTAACCCGTCCCCTAATCCTAACCTGCACGCTAACACTAAACCGTACCCTAACACGTATGCTCACCCTAAAACGTTGTCGTACCCTAACCTGTCCCCTAAATCGTCCCCGTCCCATAACCCTAACCCTAACCCTAACCCTAACCCTAACCCTTACCCGAAGCCTTACCCTAACCCGTCCCCTAATCCTAACCCGTACGCTAACACTAACCCGTACCCTAACACGTACGCTCACCCTAAACCGTTGTCGTAAACTAACCTGTCCCCTAAACCATCCCCGTCCTCTAACCCTAACCCTAACCCTAACCCTAAACCTAACCCTTACCCGAAGCCTTACCCTAACCCGTCCCCTAATCCTAACCCGTACGCTAACACTAACCCGTACCCTAACACATACGCTGACCCTAAACCGTTGTTGTACACTAACCTGTCCCCTAAACTGTCCCCGTCCCCTAAACCTAACCCTAACCCTAAACCTTACCCGAAGCCTTACCCTAACCCGTCCCCTAATCCTAACCCGTATGCTAACACAAAACCGTACCCTAACACGTACGCTCACCCTAAAACGTTGTCGTACCCTAACCTGTCCCCTAAACCGTCCCCGTCCCATAACCCTAACCCTAACCCTAACCCTTACCCGAAGCCTTACCCTAACCCGTCCCCTAATCCTAACCCGTACGCTAACACTAACCCGTACCCTAACACGTACGCTCACCCTAAACCGTTGTCGTAAACTAACTTGTCCCCTAAACCGTCCCCATCCCCTAACCCTAACCCTAACCCTAACCCTAAACCTAACCCTTACCCGAAGCCTTACACTAACCCGTCCCCTAATCCTAACCCGTACGCTAACACTAACCCGTACCCTAACACGTACGCTCACCCTAAAACGTTGTCGTACCCTAACCTGTCCCCTAAACCATCCCCGTCCTCTAACCCTAACCCTAACCCTAACCCTAAACATAACCCTTACCCGAAGCCTTACACAAACCCGTCTCCTAATCCTAACCCGTACGCTAACACTAAACCGTACCCTAACACGTACGCTCACACTAAACTGTTGTCGTACCCTAACCTATCCCCTAAACCGTCCCCGTCCCCTAACCCTAACCCTAAGCCTACCGCTAACCCTAACCCTTACCCGAAGCCTTACCCTAACCCTTCCCCTAATCCTAACCCGTACGCTAACACTAACCCGTACCCTAACACGTACGCTCACCCTAAACCGTTGACGTACACTAACCTGTCCCCTAAACCGTCCCCGTCGCCTAACCCTAACCCTAACCCTAAAACTAACCCTTAACCGAAGCCTTACACTAACCCGTCCCCTAATCCTAACCCGTACGCTAACACTAACCCGTACCCTAACACGTACGCTGACCCTAAACCGTTGTCGTACCCTAACCTGTCCCCTAAACCTTCCCCGTCCCCTAACCCTAACCCTAACCATAACCTTAACCCTAACCCTTACACGAAGCCTTACCCTAAACCGTCCCCGAATCCTAACCCGTACGCTAACACTAACCCTTACCCTAACACGTACGCTCACCCTACACCGTTGTCGTACCCTAACCTGTCCCCTAAACCGTCCCCGTCCCCTAACCCTAACCCTAACCCTACCCCTAACCCTAACCCTTACCCGAAGCCTTACCCTAACCCGTCCGCTAATCCTAACCCGTACGCTAACACTAACCCGTACCCTAACACTTACGCTCATCCTAAATCGTTGTCGTACCCTAACCTGTCCCCTAAACTCTCCCCGTCCCATAACCCTAACTCTTACCCTAACCCTAACCCTAACCCTTACCAGAAGCTTTACCCTAAACCGTCCCCTAATCCTAACCCGTACGCTAACACTAACCCGTACCCTAACACGTAAGCTCACCCGTAACCGTTGTCGTAAACTAACCTCTCCCCTAAACCGTCCCGAGCCCCTAACCCTAACCCTAACCCTAACCCTAACCCTAACCCTTACCCGGAGCCTTACCCTAACCCGTCCCCTAATCCTAACCCGTACGCTAACACTAACCCATACCCTAACACGTACCCTGACCCTAAAACGTTGTCGTACCCTAACCTGTCCCCTAAACTGTCCCCGTCCCATAAACCTAACCCTAACCCTAACCCTAACCCTAACACTTACCCGAAGCCTTACACTAACCCGTCCCCTAATCCTAACCCGTACGCTAACACTAACCCGTACCCTAACACGTACGCTCACCCTAAAACGTTGTCGTACCCTAACCTGTCCCCTAAACCGTCCCCGTCCCATAACCCTAACCCTAACCCTAACCCTAACCCTAACCCTTACCCGAAGCCTTACCCTAACCCATCCCCTAATCCTAACCCGTACGCTACACTAACCCGTACCCTAACACGTACGCTCACCCTAAACTGTTGTCGTACACTAACCTGTCCCCTAAACCATCCCCGTCCTCTAACCCTAACCCTAACCCTAACCCTAAACCTAACCCTTACCCGAAGCCTTACCCTAACCCGTCCCCTAATCCTAACCCGTTCGCTAACACTAAACCGTACCCTAACACGTACGCTCACCCTAAACCGTTGTCGTACCCTAAACTGTCCCCTAAACCATCCCCGTCCTCTAACCCTAACCCTAACCCTAACCCTAAACCTAACCCTTACCCGAAGCCTTACCCAAACCCGTCTCCTAATCCTAACCCGTACGCTAACACTAACCCGTACCCTAACACGTACGCTCACACTAAACTGTTGTCGTACCCTAACCTATCCCCTAAACCGTCCCCGTCCCCTAACCCTAACCCTAACCCTTACCTGAAGCCTTACCCTAACCCGTCCCCTAATCCTAACCCGTACGCTAACACTAACCCGTACCCTAACACGTACGCTCACCCTAAACCGTTGTCATACACTAACCTGTCCCCTAAACCGTCCCCGTCCCCTAACCCTAACCCTAACCCTAAGCATAACCCTTACCCTTACCCGAAGCCTTACCCTAACCCTTCCCCTAATCCTAACCCGTACACTAACACTAAGCCGTACCCTAACACGTACGCTCACCCTAAACCGTTGTCGTATACTAACCTGTCCCCTAAACTGTCCCCGTCCCATAACCCTAACCCTAACCCTAACCCTAACCCTTACCCGATGCCTTACCCTAACCCGTCCCCTAATCCTAACCCGTAAGCTAACACTAACCCGTACCCTAACACGTACGCTCACCCTAAATCGTTGTCGTACCCTAACCTGTCCCCTAAACCGTCCCCGTCCCCTAACCCTAACCCTAACCCTAACCCTAACCCTAACCCTTACCCGAAGCCTTACCCTAACCCGTCCCCTAATCCTAACCCGTACGCTAACACTAACCCGTACCCGAACACGTACGCTCACCCTAAACTGTTGTCGTAAACTAACTTGTCCCCTAAACCGTCCCCATGCCCTAACCCTAACCCTAACCCTAACCCTAACCCTAACCTTTACCCGAAGCCTTACCCTAACCCGTACCCTAATCCTAACCCGTACGCTAACACTAACCCGTACCCTAACACGTACGCTCACCCTAAATCATTGTCGTACCCTAACCTGTCCCCTAAACCATCCCCGTCCTCTAACCCTAACCCTAACCCTAACCCTAAACCTAACCCTTACCCGAAGCCTTACCCTAACCCGTCCCCTAATCCTAACCCGTACGCTAACAATAACCCGTACTCTAACACGTACGCTCACCCTAAACCGTTTTCGTAAACTAACTTGTCCCCTAAACCGTCCCCATCCCCTAACCATAACCATAACCCTAACCCTAACCCTAACCCTTACCCGAAGCCTTACCCTAACCCGTCCCCTAATCCTAACCCGTAAGCTAACACTAAACCGTACCCTAACACGTACGCTCACCCTAAACCGTATTCGTACCCTAACCTGTCCCCTAAACCGTCCCCGTCCCCTAACCCTAACCCTAAACCTACCCCTAACCCTAACCCTTACCCGAAGCCTTACCCTAACCCGTCCCCTAATCCTAACCTGCACGCTAACACTAAACCGTACCCTAACACGTACGCTCACCCTAAAACGTTGTCGTACCCTAACCTGTCCCCTAAATCGTCCCCGTCCCATAACCCTAACCCTAACCCTAACCCTAACCCTAACCCTTACCCGAAGCCTTACCCTAACCCGTCCCCTAATCCTAACCCGTACGCTAACACTAACCCGTACCCTAACACGTACGCTCACCCTAAATCGTTGTCGTACCCTAACCTGTCCCCTAAACCGTCCCCGTCCCCTAACCCTAACCCTAACCCTAACCCTAACCCTAACCCTTACCCGAAGCCTTACCCTAACCCGTCCCCTAATCCTAACCCGTACGCTAACACTAACCCGTACCCGAACACGTACGCTCACCCTAAACCATTGTCGTAAACTAACTTGTCCCCTAAACCGTCCCCATGCCCTAACCCTAACCCTAACCCTAACCCTAACCCTAACCCTTACCCGAAGCCTTACCCTAACCCGTACCCTAATCCTAACCCGTACGCTAACACTAACCCGTACCCTAACACGTACGCTCACCCTAAACCATTGTCGTACCCTAACCTGTCCCCTAAACCATCCCCGTCCTCTAACCCTAACCCTAACCCTAACCCTAAACCTAACCCTTACCCGAAGCCTTACCCTAACCCGTCCCCTAATCCTAATCCGTACGCTAACACTAAACCGTACCCTAACACGTACGCTCACCGTAAAACGCTGTCATACCCTAACCTGTCCCCTAAACCGTCCCCGTCCCATAACCCTAACCCTAACCCTAACCCTAACCCTTACCCGAAGCATTACCCTAAACCGTCCCCTAATACTAACCCGTACGCTAACACTAATCCGTACCCTAACACGTACGCTCACCCTAAACCGTTGTCGTACCCTAACCTGTCCCCTACACCGTCCCCGTCCCCTAAACCTAACCCTAACCCTAACCCTAACCCTAACCCTAACCCTTACCCGAAGCCTTACCCTAACCCGACCCCTAATCCTAACCCGTACGCTAACACTAACCCTTACCTTAACACGTACGCTGACCCTAAACCGTTGTCGTACCCTAACCTGTCCCCTAAACCGTCCCTGTCCCCTAACCCTACCCTAAAACTAACCCTTAACCGAAGCCTTACACTAACCCGTCCCCTAATCCTAACCCGTACGCTAACACTAACCCGTACCCTAACACGTACGCTGACCCTAAACCGTTGTCGTACCCTAACCTGTCCCCTAAACCTTCCCCGTCCCCTAACCCTAACCCTAACCATAACCTTAACCCTAACCCTTACACGAAGCCTTACCCTAAACCGTTCCCGAATCCTAACCCGTACGCTAACACTAACCCGTACCCTAACACGTACGCTCACCCTACACCGTTGTCGTACCCTAACCTGTCCCCTAAACCGTCCCCGTCCCCTAACCCTAACCCTAACCCTACCCCTAACCCTAACCCTTACCCGAAGCCTTACCCTAACCCGTCCGCTAATCCTAACCCGTACGCTAACACTAACCCGTACCCTAACACTTACGCTCATCCTAAATCGTTGTCGTACCCTAACCTGTCCCCTAAACTCTCCCCGTCCCATAACCCTAACTCTTACCCTAACCCTAACCCTAACCCTTACCAGAAGCTTTACCCTAAACCGTCCCCTAATCCTAACCCGTACGCTAACACTAACCCGTACCCTAACACGTAAGCTCACCCGTAACCGTTGTCGTAAACTAACCTCTCCACTAAACCGTCCCGAGCCCCTAACCCTAACCCTAACCCTAACCCTAACCCTAACCCTAACCCTAACCCTTACCCGGAGCCTTACCCTAACCCGTCCCCTAATCCTAACCCGTACGCTAACACTAACCCATACCCTAACACGTACGCTGACCCTAAACCGTTGTCGTACCCTAACCTGTCCCCTAAACTGTCCCCGTCCCATAAACCTAACCCTAACCCTAACCCTAACCCTAACACTTACCCGAAGCCTTACACTAACCCGTCCCCTAATCCTAACCCGTACGCTAACACTAACCCGTACCCTAACACGTACGCTCACCCTAAAACGTTGTCGTACCCTAACCTGTCCCCTAAACCGTCCCCGTCCCATAACCCTAACCCTAACCCTAACCCTAACCCTACCCCTTACCCGAAGCCTTAACCTAAACCATCCCCTAATCCTAACCCGTACGCTACACTAACCCGTACCCTAACACGTACGCTCACCCTAAACTGTTGTCGTACACTAACCTGTCCCCTAAACCATCCCCGTCCTCTAACCCTAACCCTAACCCTAACCCTAAACCTAACCCTTACCCGAAGCCTTACCCTAACCCGTCCCCTAATCCTAACCCGTTTGCTAACACTAAACCGTACCCTAACACGTACGCTCACCCTAAACCGTTGTCGTACCCTAACCTATCCCCTAAACCGTCCCCGTCCCCTAACCCTAACCCTAAGCCTAACCCTAACACTAACCCTTACCTGAAGCCTTACCCTAACCCGTCCCCTAATCCTAACCCGTACGCTAACACTAACCCGTACCCTAACACGTACGCTCACTCTAAAACGTTGTCATACTCTAACCTGTCACCTAAACCGTCCCCGTCCCCTAACCCTAACCCTAACCCTAAGCATAACCCTTACCCTTACCCGAAGCCTTACCCTAACCCTTCCCCTAATCCTAACCCGTACGCTAACACTAAGCCGTACCCTAACACGTACGCTCACCCTAAACCGTTGTCGTATACTAACCTGTCCCCTAAACTGTCCCCGTCCCATAACCCTAACCCTAACCCTAACCCTAACCCTTACCCGATGCCTTACCCTAACCCGTCCCCTAATCCTAACCCAAAAGCTAACACTAACCCGTACCCTAACACGTACGCTCACCCTAAATCGTTGTCGTACCCTAACCTGTCCCCTAAACCGTCCCCGTCCCCTAACCCTAACCCTAACCCTAACCCTAACCCTAACCCTTACCCGAAGCCTTACCCTAACCCGTCCCCTAATCCTAACGCGTACGCTAACACTAACCCGTACCCGAACACGTACGCTCACCCTAAACCGTTGTCGTAAACTAACTTGTCCCCTAAACCGTCCCCATGCCCTAACCCTAACCCTAACCCTAACCCTAACCCTAACCCTTACCCGAAGCCTTACCCTAACCCGTACCCTAATCCTAACCCGTACGCTAACACTAACCCGTACCCTAACACGTACGCTCACCCTAAACCATTGTCGTACCCTAACCTGTCCCCTAAACCATCCCCGTCCTCTAACCCTAACCCTAACCCTAACCCTAAACCTAACCCTTACCCGAAGCCTTACCCTAACCCGTCCCCTAATCCTAACCCGTACGCTAAAACTAACCCGTACTCTAACACGTACGCTCACCCTAAACCGTTTTCGTAAACTAACTTGTCCCCTAAACCGTCCCCATCCCCTAACCATAACCATAACCCTAACCCTAACCCTAACCCTTACCCGAAGCCTTACCCTAACCCGTCCCCTAATCCTAACCCGTAAGCTAACACTAACCCGTACCCTAACACGTACGCTCACCCTAAACCGTATTCGTACCCTAACCTGTCCCCTAAACCGTCCCCGTCCCCTAACCCTAACCCTAAACCTACCCCTAACCCTAACCCTTACCCGAAGCCTTACCCTAACCCGTCCCCTAATCCTAACCTGCACGCTAACACTAAACCGTACCCTAACACGTATGCTCACCCTAAAACGTTGTCGTACCCTAACCTGTCCCCTAAATCGTCTCCGTCCCATAACCCTAACCCTAACCCTAACCCTAACCCTAACCCTTACCCGAAGCCTTACCCTAACCCGTCCCCTAATCCTAACCCGTACGCTAACACTAACCCGTACCCTAACACGTACGCTCACCCTAAACCGTTGTCGTAAACTAACCTGTCCCCTAAACCATCCCCGTCCTCTAACCCTAACCCTAACCCTAACCCTAAACCTAACCCTTACCCGAAGCCTTACCCTAACCCGTCCCCTAATCCTAACCCGTACGCTAACACTAACCCGTACCCTAACACATACGCTGACCCTAAACCGTTGTTGTACACTAACCTGTCCCCTAAACTGTCCCCGTCCCCTAAACCTAACCCTAACCCTAAACCTTACCCGAAGCCTTACCCTAACCCGTCCCCTAATCCTAACCCGTATGCTAACACAAAACCGTACCCTAACACGTACGCTCACCCTAAAACGTTGTCGTACCCTAACCTGTCCCCTAAACCGTCCCCGTCCCATAACCCTAACCCTAACCCTAACCCTTACCCGAAGCCTTACCCTAACCCGTCCCCTAATCCTAACCCGTACGCTAACACTAACCCGTACCCTAACACGTACGCTCACCCTAAACCGTTGTCGTAAACTAACTTGTCCCCTAAACCGTCCCCATCCCCTAACCCTAACCCTAACCCTAACCCTAAACCTAACCCTTACCCGAAGCCTTACACTAACCCGTCCCCTAATCCTAACCCGTACGCTAACACTAACCCGTACCCTAACACGTACGCTCACCCTAAAACGTTGTCGTACCCTAACCTGTCCCCTAAACCATCCCCGTCCTCTAACCCTAACCCTAACCCTAACCCTAAACATAACCCTTACCCGAAGCCTTACACAAACCCGTCTCCTAATCCTAACCCGTACGCTAACACTAAACCGTACCCTAACACGTACGCTCACACTAAACTGTTGTCGTACCCTAACCTATCCCCTAAACCGTCCCCGTCCCCTAACCCTAACCCTAAGCCTACCGCTAACCCTAACCCTTACCCGAAGCCTTACCCTAACCCTTCCCCTAATCCTAACCCGTACGCTAACACTAACCCGTACCCTAACACGTACGCTCACCCTAAACCGTTGACGTACACTAACCTGTCCCCTAAACCGTCCCCGTCGCCTAACCCTAACCCTAACCCTAAAACTAACCCTTAACCGAAGCCTTACACTAACCCGTCCCCTAATCCTAACCCGTACGCTAACACTAACCCGTACCCTAACACGTACGCTGACCCTAAACCGTTGTCGTACCCTAACCTGTCCCCTAAACCTTCCCCGTCCCCTAACCCTAACCCTAACCATAACCTTAACCCTAACCCTTACACGAAGCCTTACCCTAAACCGTCCCCGAATCCTAACCCGTACGCTAACACTAACCCTTACCCTAACACGTACGCTCACCCTACACCGTTGTCGTACCCTAACCTGTCCCCTAAACCGTCCCCGTCCCCTAACCCTAACCCTAACCCTACCCCTAACCCTAACCCTTACCCGAAGCCTTACCCTAACCCGTCCGCTAATCCTAACCCGTACGCTAACACTAACCCGTACCCTAACACTTACGCTCATCCTAAATCGTTGTCGTACCCTAACCTGTCCCCTAAACTCTCCCCGTCCCATAACCCTAACTCTTACCCTAACCCTAACCCTAACCCTTACCAGAAGCTTTACCCTAAACCGTCCCCTAATCCTAACCCGTACGCTAACACTAACCCGTACCCTAACACGTAAGCTCACCCGTAACCGTTGTCGTAAACTAACCTCTCCCCTAAACCGTCCCGAGCCCCTAACCCTAACCCTAACCCTAACCCTAACCCTAACCCTTACCCGGAGCCTTACCCTAACCCGTCCCCTAATCCTAACCCGTACGCTAACACTAACCCATACCCTAACACGTACCCTGACCCTAAAACGTTGTCGTACCCTAACCTGTCCCCTAAACTGTCCCCGTCCCATAAACCTAACCCTAACCCTAACCCTAACCCTAACACTTACCCGAAGCCTTACACTAACCCGTCCCCTAATCCTAACCCGTACGCTAACACTAACCCGTACCCTAACACGTACGCTCACCCTAAAACGTTGTCGTACCCTAACCTGTCCCCTAAACCGTCCCCGTCCCATAACCCTAACCCTAACCCTAACCCTAACCCTAACCCTTACCCGAAGCCTTACCCTAACCCATCCCCTAATCCTAACCCGTACGCTACACTAACCCGTACCCTAACACGTACGCTCACCCTAAACTGTTGTCGTACACTAACCTGTCCCCTAAACCATCCCCGTCCTCTAACCCTAACCCTAACCCTAACCCTAAACCTAACCCTTACCCGAAGCCTTACCCTAACCCGTCCCCTAATCCTAACCCGTTCGCTAACAGTAAACCGTACCCTAACACGTACGCTCACCCTAAACCGTTGTCGTACCCTAAACTGTCCCCTAAACCATCCCCGTCCTCTAACCCTAACCCTAACCCTAACCCTAAACCTAACCCTTACCCGAAGCCTTACCCAAACCCGTCTCCTAATCCTAACCCGTACGCTAACACTAACCCGTACCCTAACACGTACGCTCACACTAAACTGTTGTCGTACCCTAACCTATCCCCTAAACCGTCCCCGTCCCCTAACCCTAACCCTAACCCTTACCTGAAGCCTTACCCTAACCCGTCCCCTAATCCTAACCCGTACGCTAACACTAACCCGTACCCTAACACGTACGCTCACCCTAAACCGTTGTCATACACTAACCTGTCCCCTAAACCGTCCCCGTCCCCTAACCCTAACCCTAACCCTAAGCATAACCCTTACCCTTACCCGAAGCCTTACCCTAACCCTTCCCCTAATCCTAACCCGTACACTAACACTAAGCCGTACCCTAACACGTACGCTCACCCTAAACCGTTGTCGTATACTAACCTGTCCCCTAAACTGTCCCCGTCCCATAACCCTAACCCTAACCCTAACCCTAACCCTTACCCGATGCCTTACCCTAACCCGTCCCCTAATCCTAACCCGTAAGCTAACACTAACCCGTACCCTAACACGTACGCTCACCCTAAATCGTTGTCGTACCCTAACCTGTCCCCTAAACCGTCCCCGTCCCCTAACCCTAACCCTAACCCTAATCCTAACCCTAACCCTTACCCGAAGCCTTACCCTAACCCGTCCCCTAATCCTAACCCGTACGCTAACACTAACCCGTACCCGAACACGTACGCTCACCCTAAACTGTTGTCGTAAACTAACTTGTCCCCTAAACCGTCCCCATGCCCTAACCCTAACCCTAACCCTAACCCTAACCCTAACCCTAACCTTTACCCGAAGCCTTACCCTAACCCGTACCCTAATCCTAACCCGTACGCTAACACTAACCCGTACCCTAACACGTACGCTCACCCTAAATCATTGTCGTACCCTAACCTGTCCCCTAAACCATCCCCGTCCTCTAACGCTAACCCTAACCCGAACCCTAAACCTAACCCTTACCCGAAGCCTTACCCTAACCCGTCCCCTAATCCTAACCCGTACGCTAACAATAACCCGTACTCTAACACGTACGCTCACCCTAAACCGTTTTCGTAAACTAACTTGTCCCCTAAACCGTCCCCATCCCCTAACCATAACCATAACCCTAACCCTAACCCTAACCCTTACCCGAAGCCTTACCCTAACCCGTCCCCTAATCCTAACCCGTAAGCTAACACTAAACCGTACCCTAACACGTACGCTCACCCTAAACCGTATTCGTACCCTAACCTGTCCCCTAAACCGTCCCCGTCCCCTAACCCTAACCCTAAACCTACCCCTAACCCTAACCCTTACCCGAAGCCTTACCCTAACCCGTCCCCTAATCCTAACCTGCACGCTAACACTAAACCGTACCCTAACACGTACGCTCACCCTAAAACGTTGTCGTACCCTAACCTGTCCCCTAAATCGTCCCCGTCCCATAACCCTAACCCTAACCCTAACCCTAACCCTAACCCTTACCCGAAGCCTTACCCTAACCCGTCCCCTAATCCTAACCCGTACGCTAACACTAACCCGTACCCTAACACGTACGCTCACCCTAAACCGTTGTCGTAAACTAACCTGTCCCCTAAACCATCCCCGTCCTCTAACCCTAACCCTAACCCTAACCCTAAACCTAACCCTTACCCGAAGCCTTACCCTAACCCGTCCCCTAATCCTAACCCGTACGCTAACACTAACCCGTACCCTAACACGTACGCTGACCCTAAAGCGTTGTTGTACCCTAACCTGTCCCCTAAACCGTCCCCGTCCCCTAAACCTAACCCTAACCCTAACCCTTACCCGAAGCCTTACCCTAACCCGTCCCCTAATCCTAACCCGTACGCTAACACTAAACCGTACCCTAACACGTACGCTCACCCTAAACCGTTGTCGTAAACTAACTTGTCCCCTAAACCGTCCCCATCCCCTAACCCTAACCCTAACCCTAACCCTAAACCTAACCCTTACCCGAAGCCTTACACTAACCCGTCCCCTAATCCTAACCCGTACGCTAACACTAACCCGTACCCTAACACGTACGCTCACCCTAAAACGTTGTCGTACCCTAACCTGTCCCCTAAACCATCCCCGTCCTCTAACCCTAACCCTAACCCTAACCCTAAACATAACCCTTACCCGAAGCCTTACACAAACCCGTCTCCTAATCCTAACCCGTACGCTAACACTAACCCGTACCCTAACACGTACGCTCACACTAAACTGTTGTCGTACCCTAACCTATCCCCTAAACCGTCCCCGTCCCCTAACCCTAACCCTAAGCCTACCCCTAACCCTAACCCTTACCCGAAGCCTTACCCTAACCCTTCCCCTAATCCTAACCCGTACGCTAACACTAACCCGTACCCTAACACGTACGCTCACCCTAAACCGTTGTCGTACACTAACCTGTCCCCTAAACCGTCCCCGTCGCCTAACCCTAACCCTAATCCTAAGCCTAACCCAAACCCTTACCCGAAGCCTTACACTAACCCTTCCCCTAATGCTAACCTGTACGCTAACACTAAGCCGAACCCTAACACGTACGCTCACCCTAAACCGTTGTCGTATCCTAACCTGTCCCCTAAACTGTCCCCGTCCCATAACCCTAACCCTAACCCTAACCCTAACCGTTACCCGATGCCTTACCCTAAACCGTCCCCTAATCCTAACCCGGAAGCTAACACTAACCCGTACCCTAACACGAACGCTCACCCTAAACCGTTGTCGTACCCTAACCTGTCCCCTAAACCGTCCCCGACCCCTAACCCTAACCCTAAACCTACCCCTAACCCTAACCCTTACCCGAAGCCTTACCCTAACCCTTCCCCTAATACTAACCCGTACGCTAATACTAAACCGTACCCTAACACGTACGATCACCCTAAAACGTTGTCGTACCCTAACCTGTCCCCTAAACCGTCCCCGTCCCATAACCCTAACCCTAACCCTAACCCTAACCCTAACCCTTACCCGAAGCCTTACCCTAACCCGTCCCCTAATCCTAACCCGTACGCTAACACTAACCCGTACCCTAACATGTATGCTCACCCTAAACCGTTGTCGTAAACTAACTTGTCCCCTAAACCGTCCCCGTCCCCTAACCCTAACCCTAACCCTAACCCTAACACTAACCCTTACCCGAAGCCTTACCCTAACCCGTCCCCTAATCCTAACCCGTACGCTAACACTAAACCGTACCCTAACACGAACGCTCACCATAAAACGTTGTCGTACCCTAAACTGTCCCCTAAACCATCCCCGTCCCATAACACTAACCCTAACCCTAACCCTAACCCTAACCCTTACCCGAAGCCTTACCCTAAACCGTCCCCTAATCCTAAACCGTACGCTAAAACTAACCCGTACCATAACACGTACGCTCACCCTAAACCATTGTCGTACCCTAACCTGTCTCCTAAACCAACCACGTCCTCTAAACCTAACCCTAACCCTAACCCTAAAGCTAACCCTTACCCAAAGCCTTACCCTAATCCGTCCCCTAATCCTAACCCGTACGCTAACACTAACCCGTACCCTAACACGTACGCTCACCCTAAACCATTGTCGTACCCTAAACTGTCCCCTAAACCGTCCCCATCCTCTAACCCTAACCCTAAACCTACCACTAAACCTAACCCTTAACCGAAGCCTTACCCTAACCCGTCCCCTAATCCTAACCCGTACGCTAACTCTAACCCGTACCCTAACACGTATGCTCACTCTAAACCGTTGTCGTAAACTAACTTGTCCCCTAAACCGTCCCGATCCCCTAACCCTAACCCTAACCCTAACCCTAACCCTAACCCTTACCCTAACCCTTACCCGAAGCCTTACACTAACCCGTCCCCTAATCCTAACCCGTAAGCTAACACTAACCCGTACCCTAACACGTACGCTCACCCTAAACCGTAGTCGTACCCTAACCGTCCCCTAAACCGTCCCCGTCCCCTAACCCTAACCCTAAACCTACCTCTAACCCTAACCCTTACCCGAAGCCTTACACTAACCAGTCCCCTAATCCTAACCCGTACGCTAACACTAAACCGTACCCTAACACGTACGCTCACCGTAAAACGCTGTCATACCCTAACCTGTCCCCTAAACCGTCCCCGTCCCATAACCCTAAACCTAACCCTAACCCTAACCCTAACCCTTACCCGAAGCATTACCCTAAACCGTCCCATAATACTAACCCGTACGCTAACACTAATCCGTACCCTAACACGTACGCTCACCCTAAACCGTTGTCGTAACGTAACCTGTCCCCTACACCGTCCCCGTCCCCGTCCCCTAACCCTAACCCTAACCCTAACCCTAACCCTAACCCTAACCCTTACCCGAAGCCTTACCCTAACCCGACCCCTAATCCTAACCCGTACGCTAACACTAACCCTTACCTTAACACGTACGCTGACCCTAAACCGTTGTCGTACCCTAACCTGTCCCCTAAACCGTCCCTGTCCCCTAACCCTAACCCTAAACCTAACCCTTAACCGAAGCCTTACACTAACCCGTCCCCTAACCCTAACCCGTACGCTAACACTAACCCGTACCCTAACACGTACGCTCACCCTACACCGTTGTCGTACCCTAACCTGTCCCCTAAACCGTCCCCGTCCCCTAACCCTAACCCTAACCCTACCCCTAACCCTAACCCTTACCCGAAGCCTTACCCTAACCCGTCCGCTAATTCTAACCCGTACGCTAACACTAACCCGTACCCTAACACTTACGCTCATCCTAAATCGTTGTCGTACCCTAACCTGTCCCCTAAACTCTCCCCGTCCCATAACCCTAACTCTTACCCTAACCCTAACCCTAACCCTTACCAGAAGCTTTACCCTAAACCGTCCCCTAATCCTAACCCGTACGCTAACACTAACCCGTACCCTAACACGTAAGCTCACCCGTAACCGTTGTCGTAAACTAACCTCTCCCCTAAACCGTCCCGAGCCCCTAACCCTAACCCTAACCCTAACCCTAACCCTAACCCTAACCCTAACCCTTACCCGGAGCCTTACCCTAACCCGTCCCCTAATCCTAACCCGTACGCTAACACTAACCCATACCCTAACACGTACGCTGACCCTAAACCGTTGTCGTACCCTAACCTGTCCCCTAAACTTTCCCCGTCCCATAACCCTAACCCTAACCCTAACCCTAACCCTAACACTTACCCGAAGCCTTACACTAACCCGTCCCCTAATCCTAACCCGTACGCTAACACTAACCCGTACCCTAACACGTACGCTCACCCTAAAACGTTGTCGTACCCTAACCTGTCCCCTAAACCGTCCCCGTCCCATAACCCTAACCCTAACCCTAACCCTAACCCTAACCCTTACCCGAAGCCTTACCCTAACCCATCCCCTAATCCTAACCCGTACGCTACACTAACCCATACCCTAACACGTACGCTCACCCTAAACTGTTGTCGTACACTAACCTGTCCCCTAAACCATCCCCGTCCTCTAACCCTAACCCTAACCCTAACCCTAAACCTAACCCTTACCCGAAGCCTTACCCTAACCCGTCCCCTAATCCTAACCCGTTCGCTAACACTAAACCGTACCCTAACACGTACGCTCACCCTAAACCGTTGTCGTACCCTAAACTGTCCCCTAAACCATCCCCGTCCTCTAACCCTAACCCTAACCCTAACCCTAAACCTAACCCTTACCCGAAGCCTTACCCAAACCCGTCTCCTAATCCTAACCCGTACGATAACACTAACCCGTACCCTAACACGTACGCTCACACTAAACTGTTGTCGTACCCTAACCTATCCCCTAAACCGTCCCCGTCCCCTAACCCTAACCCTAAGCCTAACCCTAACCCTAACCCTTACCTGAAGCCTTACCCTAACCCGTCCCCTAATCCTAACCCGTACGCTAACACTAACCCGTACCCTAACACGTACGCTCACCCTAAACCGTTGTCATACTCTAAACTGTCCCCTAAACCGTCCCCGTCCCCTAACCCTAACCCTAACCCTAAGCATAACCCTAACCCTTACCCGAAGCCTTACCCTAACCCTTCCCCTAATCCTAACCCGTACGCTAACACTAAGCCGTACCCTAACACGTACGCTCACCCTAAACCGTTGTCGTATACTAACCTGTCCCCTAAACTGTCCCCGTCCCATAACCCTAACCCTAACCCTAACCCTAACCCTTACCCGATGCCTTACCCTAACCCGTACCCTAATCCTAACCCGTAAGCTAACACTAACCCGTACCCTAACACGTACGCTCACCCTAAACCGTATTCGTACCCTAACCTGTCCCCTAAACCGCCCCCGTCCCCTAACCCTAACCCTAAACCTACCCCTAACCCTAACCCTTACCCGAAGCCTTACCCTAACCCGTCCCCTAATCCTAACCCGCACGCTAACACTAAACCGTACCCTAACACGTACGCTCACCCTAAAACGTTGTCGTACATTAACCTGTCCCCTAAATCGTCCCCGTCCCATAACCCTAACCCTAACCATAACCCTAACCCTAACCCTTACCCGAAGCCTTACCCTAACCCGTCCCCTAATCCTAACCCGTACGCTAACACTAACCCGTACCCTAACACGTACGCTCACCCTAAACGGTTGTCGTAAACTAACTTGTCCCCTAAACCGTCCCCATCCCCTAACTCTAACCCTAACCCTAACCCTAACCCTAACACTTACCCGAAGCCTTACACTAACCCGTCCCCTAATCCTAACCCGTACGCTAACACTAACCCTTACCCTAACACGTACGCTCACCCTAAACCGTTGTCGTACCCTAACCTGTCCCCTAAACCATCCCCGTCCTCTAACCCTAACCCTAACCCTAACCCTAAACCTAACCCTTACCCGAAGCCTTACCCTAACCCGTCCCCTAATCCTAACCCGTACGCTAACACTAACCCGTACCCTAACACGTACGCTGAGCCTAAACCGTTGTTGTACCCTAACCTGTCCCCTAAACCGTCCCCGTCCCCTAAACCTAACCCTAACCCTAACCCTTACCCGAAGCCTTACCCTAACCCGTCCCCTAATCCTAACCCGTACTCTAACACTAAACCGTACCCTAACACGTACGCTCACCCTAAACCGTTGTCATACTCTAAACTGTCCCCTAAACCGTCCCCGTCCCCTAACCCTAACCCTAACCCTAAGCATAACCCTAACCCTTACCCGAAGCCTTACCCTAACCCTTCCCCTAATCCTAACCCGTACGCTAACACTAAGCCGTACCCTAACACGTACGCTCACCCTAAACCGTTGTCGTATACTAACCTGTCCCCTAAACTGTCCCCGTCCCATAACCCTAACCCTAACCCTAACCCTAACCCTTACACGATGCCTTACCCTAACCCGTCCCCTAATCCTAACCCGTAAGCTAACACTAACCCGTACCCTAACACGTACGCTCACCCTAAACCGTTGTCGTACCCTAACCTGTCCCCTAAACCGTCCCCATCCCCTAACCCTAACCCTAACCCTAACCCTAACCCTAACCCTTACCCGAAGCCTTACCCTAACCCGTCCCCTAATCCTAACCCGTACGCTAACATTAACCCGTACCCGAACACGTACGCTCACCCTAAACCATTGTCGTAAACTAACTTGTCCCCTAAACCGTCCCCATGCCCTAACCCTAACCCTAACCCTAACCCTAACCCTTACCCGAAGCCTTACCCTAACCCGTACCCTAATCCTAACCCGTACGCTAACACTAACCCGTACCCTAACACGTACGCTCACCCTAAACCATTGTCGTACCCTAACCTGTCCCCTAAACCATCCCCGTCCTCTAACCCTAACCCTAACCCTAACCCTAAACCTAACCCTTACCCGAAGCCTTACCCTAACCCGTCCCCTAATCCTAACCCGTACGCTAACACTAACCCGTACCCTAACACGTACGCTCACCCTAAACCGTTTTCGTAAACTAACTTGTCCCCTAAACCGTCCCCATCCCCTAACCATAACCATAACCCTAACCCTAACCCTAACCCTTACCCGAAGCCTTACCCTAACCCGTCCCCTAATCCTAACCGGTAAGCTAACACTAACCCGTACCCTAACACGTACGCTCACCCTAAACCGTATTCGTACCCTAACCTGTCCCCTAAACCGTCCCCGTCCCCTAACCCTAACCCTAAACCTACCCCTAACCCTAACCCATACCCGAAGCCTTACCCTAACCCGTCCCCTAATCCTAACTCGCACGCTAACACTAAACCATACCCTAACACGTACGCTCACCCTAAAACGTTGTCGTACATTAACCTGTCCCCTAAATCGTCCCCGTCCCATAACCCTAACCCTAACCCTAACCCTAACCCTAACTCTTACCCGAAGCCTTACCCTAACCCGTCCCCTAATCCTAACCCGTACGCTAACACTAACCCTTACCCTAACACGTACGCTCACCCTAAACCATTGTCGTACCCTAACCTGTCCCCTAAACCATCCCCGTCCTCTAACCCTAACCCTAACCCTAACCCTAAACCTAACCCTTACCCGAAGCCTTACCCTAACCCGTCCCCTAATCCTAACCCGTACGCTAACACTAACCCGTACCCTAACACGTACGCTGAGCCTAAACCGTTGTTGTACCCTAACCTGTCCCCTAAACCGTCCCCGTCCCCTAAACCTAACCCTAACCCTAACCCTTACCCGAAGCCTTACCCTAACCCGTCCCCTAATCCTAACCCGTACGCTAACACTAAACCGTACCCTAACACGTACGCTCACCCTAAAACGTTGTCGTACCCTAACCTGTCCCCTAAACCGTCCCCGTCCCATAACCCTAACCCTAACCCTAACCCTTACCCGAAGCCTTACCCTAACCCGTCCCCTAATCCTAACCCGTACGCTAACACTAACCCGTACCCTAACACGTACGCTCACCCTAAACCGTTGTCGTAAACTAACTTGTCCCCTAAACCGTCCCCATCCCCTAACCCTAACCCTAACCCTAAACCTAACCCTTACCCGAAGCCTTACCCTAACCCGTCCCCTAATCCTAACCCGTACGCTAACACTAACCCGTACCCGAACACGTACGCTCACCCTAAACCATTGTCGTAAACTAACTTGTCCCCTAAACCGTCCCCATGCCCTAACCCTAACCCTAACCCTAACCCTAACCCTAACCCTTAACCGAAGCCTTACCCTAACCCGTACCCTAATCCTAACCCGTACGCTAACACTAACCCGTACCCTAACACGAACGCTCACGCTAAACCATTGTCGTACCCTAACCTGTCCCCTAAACCATCCCCGTCCTCTAACCCTAACCCTAACCCTAACCCTAAACCTAACCCTTACCCGAAGCCTTACCCTAACCCGTCCCCTAATCCTAACCCGTACGCTAACACTAACCCGTACCGTAACACGTACGCTCACCCTAAACCGTTTTCGTAAACTAACTTGTCCCCTAAACCGTCCCCATCCCCTAACCATAACCATAACCCTAACCCTAACCCTTACCCGAAGCCTTACCCTAACCCGTCCCCTAATCCTAACCCGTAAGCTAACACTAACCCGTACCCTAACACGTACGCTCACCCTAAACCGTATTCGTACCCTAACCTGTCCCCTAAACCGTCCCCGTCCCCTAACCCTAACCCTAAACCTACCCCTAACCCTAACCCTTACCCGAAGCCTTACCCTAACCCGTCCCCTAATCCTAACCCGCACGCTAACACTAAACCGTACCCTAACACGTACGCTCACCCTAAAACGTTGTCGTACATTAACCTGTCCCCTAAATCGTCCCCGTCCCATAACCCTAACCCTAACCCTAACCCTAACCCTAACCCTTACCCGAAGCCTTACCCTAACCCGTCCCCTAATCCTAACCCGTACGCTAACACTAACCCGTACCCTAACACGTACGCTCACCCTAAACCGTTGTCGTAAACTAACTTGTCCCCTAAACCGTCCCCATCCCCTAACTCTAACCCTAACCCTAACCCTAACCCTAACTCTTACCCGAAGCCTTACCCTAACCCGTCCCCTAATCCTAACCCGTACGCTAACACTAACCCTTACCCTAACACGTACGCTCACCCTAAACCGTTGTCGTACCCTAACCTGACCCCTAAACCATCCCCGTCCTCTAACCCTAACCCTAACCCTAACCCTAAACCTAACCCTTACCCGAAGCCTTACCCTAACCCGTCCCCTAATCCTAACCCGTACGCTAACACTAACCCATACCCTAACACGTACGCTGAGCCTAAACCGTTGTTGTACCCTAACCTGTCCCCTAAACCGTCCCCGTCCCCTAAACCTAACCCTAACCCTAACCCTTACCCGAAGCCTTACCCTAACCCGTCCCCTAATCCTAACCCGTACGCTAACACTAAACCGTACCCTAACACGTACGCTCACCCTAAAACGTTGTCGTACCCTAACCTGTCCCCTAAACCGTCCCCGTCCCATAACCCTAACCCTAACCCTAACCCTTACCCGAAGCCTTACCCTAACCCGTCCCCTAATCCTAACCCGTACGCTAACACTAACCCGTACCCTAACACGTACGCTCACCCTAAACCGTTGTCGTAAACTAACTTGTCCCCTAAACCGTCCCCATCCCCTAACCCTAACCCTAACCCTAAACCTAACCCTTACCCGAAGCCTTACACTAACCCGTCCCCTAATCCTAAACCGTACGCTAACACTAACCCGTACCCTAACACGTACGCTCACCCTAAACCGTTGTCGTACCCTAACCTGTCCCCTAAACCATCCCCGTCCTCTAACCCTAACCCTAACCCTAACCCTAAACATAACCCTTACCCGAAGCCTTACACAAACCCGTCTCCTAATCCTAACCCGTACGATAACACTATCCCGTACCCTAACACGTACGCTCACACTAAACTGTTGTCGTACCCTAACCTATCCCCTAAACCGTCCCCGTCCCCTAACCCTAACCCTAAGCCTAACCCTAACCCTAACCCTTACCTGAAGCCTTACCCTAACCCGTCCCCTAATCCTAACCCGTACGCTAACACTAACCCGTACCCTAACACGTACGCTCACCCTAAACCGTTGTCATACTCTAAACTGTCCCCTAAACCGTCCCCGTCCCCTAACCCTAACCCTAACCCTAAGCATAACCCTAACCCTTACCCGAAGCCTTACCCTAAACCTTCCCCTAATCCTAACCCGTACGCTAACACTAAGCCGTACCCTAACACGTACGCTCACCCTAAACCGTTGTCGTATACTAACCTGTCCCCTAAACTGTCCCCGTCCCATAACCCTAACCCTAACCCTAACCCTAACCCTTACACGATGCCTTACCCTAACCCGTCCCCTAATCCTAACCCGTAAGCTAACACTAACCCGTACCCTAACACGTACGCTCACCCTAAACCGTTGTCGTACCCTAACTGTCCCCTAAACCGTCCCCGTCCCCTAACCCTAACCCTAACCCTAACCCTAACCCTAACCCTTACACGAAGCCTTACCCTAACCCGTCCCCTAATCCTAACCCGTACGCTAACACTAACCCGTACCCGAACACGTACGCTCACCCTAAACCATTGTCGTAAACTAACTTGTCCCCTAAACCGTCCCCATGCCCTAACCCTAACCCTAACCCTAACCCTAACCCTTACCCGAAGCCTTACCCTAACCCGTACCCTAATCCTAACCCGTACGCTAACACTAACCCGTACCCTAACACGTACGCTCACCCTAAACCATTGTCGTACCCTAACCTGTCCCCTAAACCATCCCCGTCCTCTAACCCTAACCCTAACCCTAACCCTAAACCTAACCCTTACCCGAAGCCTTACCCTAACCCGTCCCCTAATCCTAACCCGTACGCTAACACTAACCCGTACCCTAACACGTACGCTCACCCTAAACCGTTTTCGTAAACAAACTTGTCCCCTAAACCGTCCCCATCCCCTAACCATAACCATAACCATAACCCTAACCCTAACCCTTACCCGAAGCCTTACCCTAACCCGTCCCCTAATCCTAACCCGTAAGCTAACACTAACCCGTACCCTAACACGTACGCTCACCCTAAACCGTATTCGTACCCTAACCTGTCCCCTAAACCGTCCCCGTCCCCTAACCCTAACCCTAAACCTACCCCTAACCCTAACCCTTACCCGAAGCCTTACCCTAACCCGTCCCCTAATCCTAACTCGCACGCTAACACTAAACCGTACCCTAACACGTACGCTCACCCTAAAACGTTGTCGTACATTAACCTGTCCCCTAAATCGTCCCCGTCCCATAACCCTAACCCTAACCCTAACCCTAACCCTAACCCTTACCCGAAGCCTTACCCTAACCCGTCCCCTAATCCTAACCCGTACGCTAACACTAACCCGTACCCTAACACGTACGCTCACCCTAAACCGTTGTCGTAAACTAACTTGTCCCCTAAACCGTCCCCATCCCCTAACTCTAACCCTAACCCTAACCCTAACCCTAACTCTTACCCGAAGCCTTACCCTAACCCGTCCCCTAATCCTAACCCGTACGCTAACACTAACCCTTACCCTAACACGTACGCTCACCCTAAACCGTTGTCGTACCCTAACCTGTCCCCTAAACCATCCCCGTCCTCTAACCCTAACCCTAACCCTAACCCTAAACCTAACCCTTACCCGAAGCCTTACCATAACCCGTCCCCTAATCCTAACCCGTACGCTAACACTAACCCGTACCCTAACACGTACGCTGAGCCTAAACCGTTGTTGTACCCTAACCTGTCCCCTAAACCGTCCCCGTCTCCTAAACCTAACCCTAACCCTAACCCTTACCCGAAGCCTTACCCTAACCCGTCCCCTAATCCTAACCCGTACGCTAACACTAAACCGTACCCTAACACGTACGCTCACCCTAAAACGTTGTCGTACCCTAACCTGTCCCCTAAACTGTCCCCGTCCCATAACCCTAACCCTAACCCTAACCCTTACCCGAAGCCTTACCCTAACCCGTCCCCTAATCCTAACCCGTACGCTAACACTAACCCGTACCCTAACACGTACGCTCACCCTAAACCGTTGTCGTAAACTAACTTGTCCCCTAAACCGTCCCCATCCCCTAACCCTAACCCTAACCCTAAACCTAACCCTTACCCGAAGCCTTACACTAACCCGTCCCCTAATCCTAACCCGTACGCTAACACTAACCCGTACCCTAACACGTACGCTCACCCTAAACCGTTGTCGTACCCTAACCTGTCCCCTAAACCATCCCCGTCCTCTAACCCTAACCCTAACCCTAACCCTAAACATAACCCTTACCCGAAGCCTTACACAAACCCGTCTCCTAATCCTAACCCGTACGATAACACTAACCCGTACCCTAACACGTACGCTCACACTAAACTGTTGTCGTACCCTAACCTATCCCCTAAACCGTCCCCGTCCCCTAACCCTAACCCTAAGCCTAACCCTAACCCTAACCCTTACCTGAAGCCTTACCCTAACCCGTCCCCTAATCCTAACCCGTACGCTAACACTAACCCGTACCCTAACACGTACGCTCACCCTAAACCGTTGTCATACTCTAAACTGTCCCCTAAACCGTCCCCGTCCCCTATCCCTAACCCTAACCCTAAGCATAACCCTAACCCTTACCCGAAGCCTTACCCTAACCCTTCCCCTAATCCTAACCCGTACGCTAACACTAAGCCGTACCCTAACACGTACGCTCACCCTAAACCGTTGTCGTATACTAACCTGTCCCCTAAACTGTCCCCGTCCCATAACCCTAACCCTAACCCTAACCCTAACCCTTACACGATGCCTTACCCTAACCCGTCCCCTAATCCTAACCCGTAAGCTAACACTAACCCGTACCCTAACACGTACGCTCACCCTAAACCGTTGTCGTACCCTAACCTGTCCCCTAAACCGTCCCCGTCCCCTAACCCTAACCCTAACCCTAACCCTAACCCTAACCCTTACCCGAAGCCTTACCCTAACCCGTCCCCTAATCCTAACCCGTACGCTAACACTAACCCGTACCCGAACACGTACGCTCACCCTAAACCATTGTCGTAAACTAACTTGTCCCCTAAACCGTCCCCATGCCCTAACCCTAACCCTAACCCTAACCCTTACCCGAAGCCTTACCCTAACCCGTACCCTAATCCTAACCCGTACGCTAACACTAACCCGTACCCTAACACGTACGCTCACCCTAAACCATTGTCGTACCCTAACCTGTCCCCTAAACCATCCCCGTCCTCTAACCCTAACCCTAACCCTAACCCTAAACCTAACCCTTACCCGAAGCCTTACCCTAACCCGTCCCCTAATCCTAACCCGTACGCTAACACTAACCCGTACCCTAACACGTACGCTCACCCTAAACCGTTTTCGTAAACTAACTTGTCCCCTAAACCGTCCCCATCCCCTAACCATAACCATAACCATAACCCTAACCCTAACCCTTACCCGAAGCCTTACCCTAACCCGTCCCCTAATCCTAACCCGTAAGCTAACACTAACCCGTACCCTAACACGTACGCTCACCCTAAAACGTATTCGTACCCTAACCTGTCCCCTAAACCGTCCCCGTCCCCTAACCCTAACCCTAAACCTACCCCTAACCCTAACCCTTACCCGAAGCCTTACCCTAACCCGTCCCCTAATCCTAACTCGCACGCTAACACTAAACCGTACCCTAACACGTACGCTCACCCTAAAACGTTGTCGTACATTAACCTGTCCCCTAAATCGTCCCCGTCCCATAACCCTAACCCTAACCCTAACCCTAACCCTAACCCTTACCCGAAGCCTTACCCTAACCCGTCCCCTAATCCTAACCCGTACGCTAACACTAACCCGTACCCTAACACGTACGCTCACCCTAAACAGTTGTCGTAAACTAACTTGTCCCCTAAACCGTCCCCATCCCCTAACTCTAACCCTAACCCTAACCCTAACCCTAACTCTTACCCGAAGCCTTACCCTAACCCGTCCCCTAATCCTAACCCGTACGCTAACACTAACCCTTACCCTAACACGTACGCTCACCCTAAACCGTTGTCGTACCCTAACCTGTCCCCTAAACCATCCCCGTCCTCTAACCCTAACCCTAACCCTAACCCTAAACCTAACCCTTACCCGAAGCCTTACCCTAACCCGTCCCCTAATCCTAACCCGTACGCTAACACTAACCCGTACCCTAACACGTACGCTGAGCCTAAACCGTTGTTGTACCCTAACCTGTCCCCTAAACCGTCCCCGTCCCCTAAACGTAACCCTAACCCTAACCCTTACCCGAAGCCTTACCCTAACCCGTCCCCTAATCCTAACCCGTACGCTAACACTAAACCGTACCCTAACACGTACACTCACCCTAAAACGTTGTCGTACCCTAACCTGTCCCCTAAACCGTCCCCGTCCCATAACCCTAACCCTAACCCTAACCCTTACCCGAAGCCTTACCCTAACCCGTCCCCTAATCCTAACCCGTACGCTAACACTAACCCGTAACCTAACACGTACGCTCACCCTAAACCGTTGTCGTAAACTAACTTGTCCCCTAAACCGTCCCCATCCCCTAACCCTAACCCTAACCCTAAACCTAACCCTTACCCGAAGCCTTACCCTAACCCTTCCCCTAATACTAACCCGTACGCTAATACTAAACCGTACCCTAACACGTACGATCACCCTAAAACGTTGTCGTACCCTAACCTGTCCCCTAAACCGTCCCCGTCCCATAACCCTAACCCTAACCCTAACCCTAACCCTAACCCTTACCCGAAGCCTTACCCTAACCCGTCCCCTAATCCTAACCCGTACGCTAACACTAACCCGTACCCTAACATGTATGCTCACCCTAAACCGTTGTCGTAAACTAACTTGTCCCCTAAACCGTCACCATCCCCTAACCCTAACCCTAACCCTAACCCTAACACTAACCCTTACCCGAAGCCTTACCCTAACCCGTCCCCTAATCCTAACCCGTACGCTAACACTAAACCGTACCCTAACACGAACGCTCACCATAAAACGTTGTCGTACCCTAAACTGTCCCCTAAACCATCCCCGTCCCATAACACTAACCCTAACCCTAACCCTAACCCTAACCCTTACCCGAAGCCTTACCCTAAACCGTCCCCTAATCCTAAACCGTACGCTAAAACTAACCCGTACCCTAACACGTACGCTCACCCTAAACCATTGTCGTACCCTAACCTGTCTCCTAAACCAACCACGTCCTCTAAACCTAACCCTAACCCTAACCCTAAAGCTAACCCTTACCCAAAGCCTTACCCTAATCCGTCCCCTAATCCTAACCCGTACGCTAACACTAACCCGTACCCTAACACGTAGGCTCACCCTAAACCATTGTCGTACCCTAAACTGTCCCCTAAAACGTCCCCATCCTCTAACCCTAACCCTAAACCTACCACTAAACCTAACCCTTAACCGAAGCCTTACCCTAACCCGTCCCCTAATCCTAACCCGTACGCTAACTCTAACCCGTACCCTAACACGTATGCTCACCCTAAACCGTTGTCGTAAACTAACTTGTCCCCTAAACCGTCCCCATCCCCTAACCCTAACCCTAACCCTAACCCTAACCCTAACCCTTACCCTAACCCTTACCCGAAGCCTTACACTAACCCGTCCCCTAATCCTAACCCGTAAGCTAACACTAACCCGTACCCTAACACGTACGCTCATCCTAAACCGTAGTCGTACCCTAAACGTCCCCTAAACCGTCCCCGTCCCCTAACCCTAACCCTAAACCTACCTCTAACCCTAACCCTTACCCGAAGCCTTACACTAACCAGTCCCCTAATCCTAACCCGTACGCTAACACTAAACCGTACCCTAACACGTACGCTCACCGTAAAACGCTGTCATACCCTAACCTGTCCCCTAAACCGTCCCCGTCCCATAACCCTAACCCTAACCCTAACCCTAACCCTAACCCTTACCCGAAGCATTACCCTAAACCGTCCCATAATACTAACCCGTACGCTAACACTAATCCGTACCCTAACACGTACGCTCACCCTAAACCGTTGTCGTACCGTAACCTGTCCCCTACACCGTCCCCGTCCCCTAACCCTAACGCTAACCCTAACCCTAACCCTAACCCTTACCCGAAGCCTTACCCTAACCCGACCCCTAATCCTAACCCGTACGCTAACACTAACCCTTACCTTAACACGTACGCTGACCCTAAACCGTTGTCGTACCCTAACCTGTCCCCTAAACCGTCCCTGTCCCCTAACCCTAACCCTAAACCTAACCCTTAACCGAAGCCTTACACTAACCCGTCCCCTAACCCTAACCCGTACGCTAACACTAACCCGTACCCTAACACGTACGCTCACCCTACACCGTTGTCGTACCCTAACCTGTCCCCTAAACCGTCCCCGTCCACTAATCCTAAACCTAAACCTACCCCTAACCCTAACCCTTACCCGAAGCCTTACCCTAACCCGTCCGCTAATTCTAACCCGTACGCTAACACTAACCCGTACCCTAACACTTACGCTCATCCTAAATCGTTGTCGTACCCTAACCTGTCCCCTAAACTCTCCCCGTCCCATAACCCTAACTCTTACCCTAACCCTAACCCTAACCCTTACCAGAAGCTTTACCCTAAACCGTCCCCTAATCCTAACCCGTACGCTAACACTAACCCGTACCCTAACACGTAAGCTCACCCGTAACCGTTGTCGTAAACTAACCTCTCCCCTAAACCGTCCCGAGCCCCTAACCCTAACCCTAACCCTAACCCTAACCCTAACCCTAACCCTAACCCTTACCCGGAGCCTTACCCTAACCCGTCCCCTAATCCTAACCCGTACGCTAACACTAACCCATACCCTAACACGTACGCTGACCCTAAACCGTTGTCGTACCCTAACCTGTCCCCTAAACTGTCCCCGTCCCATAACACTAACCCTAACCCTAACCCTAACCCTAACACTTACCCGAAGCCTTACACTAACCCGTCCCCTAATCCTAACCCGTACGCTAACACTAACCCGTACCCTAACACGTACGCTCACCCTAAAACGTTGTCGTACCCTAACCTGTCCCCTAAACCGTCCCCGTCCCATAACCCTAACCCTAACCCTAACCCTAACCCTAACCCTTACCCGAAGCCTTACCCTAACCCATCCCCTAATCCTAACCCGTACGCTACACTAACCCGTACCCTAACACGTACGCTCACCCTAAACTGTTGTCGTACACTAACCTGTCCCCTAAACCATCCCCGTCCTCTAACCCTAACCCTAACCCTAACCCTAAACCTAACCCTTACCCGAAGCCTTACCCTAACCCGTCCCCTAATCCTAACCCGTTCGCTAACATTAAACCGTACCCTAACACGTACGCTCACCCTAAACCGTTGTCGTACCCTAAACTGTCCCCTAAACCATCCCCGTCCTCTAACCCTAACCCTAACCCTAACCCTAAACCTAACCCTTACCCGAAGCCTTAACCAAACCCGTCTCCTAATCCTAACCCGTACGATAACACTAACCCGTACCCTAACACGTACGCTCACACTAAACTGTTGTCGTACCCTAACCTATCCCCTAAACCGTCCCCGTCCCCTAACCCTAACCCTAAGCCTAACCCTAACCCTAACCCTTACCTGAAGCCTTACCCTAACCCGTCCCCTAATCCTAACCCGTACGCTAACACTAACCCGTACCCTAACACGTACGCTCACCCTAAACCGTTGTCATACTCTAAACTGTCCCCTAAACCGTCCCCGTCCCCTAACCCTAACCCTAACCCTAAGCATAACCCTAACCCTTACCCGAAGCCTTACCCTAACCCTTCCCCTAATCCTAACCCGTACGCTAACACTAAGTCGTACCCTAACACGTACGCTCACCCTAAACCGTTGTCGTATACTAACCTGTCCCCTAAACTGTCCCCGTCCCATAACCCTAACCCTAACCCTAACCCTAACCCTTACCCGATGCCTTACCCTAACCCGTCCCCTAATCCTAACCCGTAAGCTAACACTAACCCGTACCCTAACACGTACGCTCACCCTAAACCGTTGTCGTACCCTAACCTGTCCCCTAAACCGTCCCCGTCCCCTAACCCTAACCCTAACCCTAACCCTAACCCTAACCCTTACCCGAAGCCTTACCCTAACCCGTCCCCTAATCCTAACCCGTACGCTAACACTAACCCGTACCCTAACACGTACGCTCACCCTAAACCATTGTCGTACCCTAACCTGTCCCCTAAACCATCCCCGTCCTCTAACCCTAACCCTAACCCTAACCCTAAACCTAACCCTTACCCGAAGCCTTACCCTAACCCGTCCCCTAATCCTAACCCGTACGCTAACACTAACCCGTACCCTAACACGTACGCTCACCCTAAACCGTTTTCGTAAACTAACTTGTCCCCTAAACCGTCCCCATCCCCTAACCATAACCCTAACCCTAACCCTAACCCTTACCCGAAGCCTTACCCTAACCCGTCCCCTAATCCTAACCCGTAAGCTAACACTAACCCGTACCCTAACACGTACGCTCACCCTAAATCGTATTCGTACCCTAACCTGTCCCCTAAACCGTCCCCGTCCCCTAACCCTAACCCTAAACCTACCCCTAACCCTAACCCTTACCCGAAGCCTTACCCTAACCCGTCCCCTAATCCTAACACGCACGCTAACACTAAACCGTACCCTAACACGTACGCTCACCCTAAAACGTTGTCGTACATTAACCTGTCCCCTAAATCGTCCCCGTCCCATAACCCTAACCCTAACCCTAACCCTAACCCTAACCCTTACCCGAAGCCTTACCCTAACCCGTCCCCTAATCCTAACCCGTACGCTAACACTAACCCGTACCCTAACACGTACGCTCACCCTAAACCGTTGTCGTAAACTAACTTGTCCCCTAAACCGTCCCCATCCCCTAACTCTAACCCTAACCCTAACCCTAACCCTAACTCTTACCCGAAGCCTTTCCCTAACCCGTCCCCTAATCCTAACCCGTACGCTAACACTAACCCTTACCCTAACACGTACGCTCACCCTAAACCGTTGTCGTACCCTAACCTGTCCCCTAAACCATCCCCGTCCTCTAACCCTAACCCTAACCCTAACCCTAAACCTAACCCTTACCCGAAGCCTTACCCTAACCCGTCCCCTAATCCTAACCCGTACGCTAACACTAACCCGTACCCTAACACGTACGCTGAGCCTAAACCGTTGTTGTACCCTAACCTGTCCCCTAAACCGTCCCCGTCCCCTAAACCTAACCCTAACCCTAACCCTTACCCGAAGCCTTACCCTAACCCGTCCCCTAATCCTAACCCGTACGCTAACACTAAACCGTACCCTAACACGTACGCTCACCCTAAAACGTTGTCGTACCCTAACCTGTCCCCTAAACCGTCCCCGTCCCATAACCCTAACCCTAACCCTAACCCTTACCCGAAGCCTTACCCTAACCCGTCCCCTAATCCTAACCCGTACGCTAACACTAACCCGTACCCTAACACGTACGCTCACCCTAAACCGTTGTCGTAAACTAACTTGTCCCCTAAACCGTCCCCATCCCCTAACCCTAACCCTAACCCTAACCCTAACCCTTACCCGAAGCCTTAACCTAACCCTTCCCCTAATACTGTCCCGTACGCTAATACTAAACCGTACCCTAACACGTACGATCACCCTAAAACGTTGTCGTACCCTAACCTGTCCCCTAAACCGTCCCCGTCCCATAACCCTAACCCTAACCCTAACTCTAAACCTAACCCTTACCCGAAGCCTTACCCTAACCCGTTCCCTAATCCTAACCCGTACGCTAACACTAACCCGTACCCTAACATGTATGCTCACCCTAAAGCGTTGTCGTAAACTAACTTGTCCCCTGAACCGTCTCCATCCCCTAACACTAACCCTAACCCTAACCCTAACACTAACCCTTACCCGAAGCCTTACCCTAACCCGTCCCCTAATCCTAACCGTACGCTAACACTAAACCGTACCCTAACACGAACGCTCACCATAAAACGTTGTCGTACCCTAAACTGTCCCCTAAACCATCCCCGTCCCATAACACTAACCCTAACCCTAACCCTAACCCTAACCCTTACCCGAAGCCTTACCCTAAACCGTGCCCTAATCCTAAACCGTACGCTAAAACTAACCCGTACCCTAACACGTACGCTCACCCTAAACCATTGTCGTACCCTAACCTGTCTCCTAAACCAACCACGTCCTCTAAACCTAACCCTAACCCTAACCCTAAAGCTAACCCTTACCCAAAGCCTTACCCTAATCCGTCCCCTAATCCTAACCCGTACGCTAACACTAACCCGTACCCTAACACGTACGCTCACCCTAAACCGTTGTCGTACCCTAAACTGTCCCCTAAACCGTCCCCATCCTCTAACCCTAACCCTAAACCTACCCCTAAACCTAACCCTTACCCGAAGCCTTACCCAAACCCGTCCCCTAATCCTAAACCGTACGCTAACTCTAACCCGTACCCTAACACGTATGCTCACCCTAAACCGTTGTCGTAAACTAACTTGTCCCCTAAACCGTCCCCATCCCCTAACCCTAACCCTAACCCTAACCCTAACCCTAACCCTAACCCTAACCCTTACCCGAAGCCTTACACTAAACCGTCCCCTAATCCTAAACCGTAAGCTAACACTAACCCGTACCCTAACACGTACGCTCACCCTAAACCGTTGTCGTACCGTAACCTGTCCCCTAAACCGTCCCCGTCCCCTAACCCTAACCCTAAACCTACCCCTAACCCTAACCCTTACCCGAAGCCTTACACAAACCCGTCACCTAATCCTAACCCGTACGCTAACACTAACCCGTACCCTAACACGTACGCTCACACTAAACTGTTGTCGTACCGTAACCTATCCCCTAAACCGTCCCCGTCCCCTAACCCTAAGCCTACCCCTAACCCTAACCCTTACCCGAAGCCTCACCCTAACCCTTCCCCTAATCCTAACCCGTACGCTAACACTAACCTGTACCCTAACACGTACGCTCACCCTAAACCGTTGTCGTACACTAACCTGTCCCCTAAACCGTCCCCGTCCCCTAACCCTAACCCTAACCCTAAGCCTAACCCAAACCCTTACCCGAAGCCTTACCCTAACCCTTCCCCTAATCCTAACCCGTACGCTAACACTAAGCCGAACCCTAACACGTACGCTCACCCTAAACCGTTGTCGTATCCTAACCTGTCCCCTAAACTGTCCCCGTCCCATAACCCTAACCCTAACCCTAACCCTAACCCTTACCCGATGCCTTACCCTAAACCGTCCCCTAATCCTAACCCGTAAGCTAACACTAACCCGTACCCTAACACGAACGCTCACCCTAAACCGTTGTCGTACCCTAACCTGTCCCCTAAACCGTCCCCGACCCCTAACCCTAACCCTAAACCTACCCCTAACCCTAACCCTTACCCGAAGCCTTACACAAACCCGTCTCCTAATCCTAACCCGTACGCTAACACTAAACCGTACCCTAACACGTACGCTCACACTAAACTGTTGTCGTACCCTAACCTATCCCCTAAACCGTCCCCGTCCCCTAACCCTAAGCCTACCCCTAACCCTAACCCTTACCCGAAGCCTCACCCTAACCCTTCCCCTAATCCTAACCCGTACGCTAACACTAACCCGTACCCTAACACGTACGCTCACCCTAAACCGTTGTCGTACACTAACCTGTCCCCTAAACCGTCCCCGTCCCCTAACCCTAACCCTAACCCTAAGCCTAACCCAAACCCTTACCCGAAGCCTTACCCTAACCCTTCCCCTAATCCTAACCCGTACGCTAACACTAAGCAGAACCCTAACACGTACGCTCACCCTAAACCGTTGTCGTATCCTAACCTGTCCCCTAAACTGTCCCCGTCCCATAACCCTAACCCTAACCCTAACCCTAACCCTTACCTGATGCCTTACCCTAACCCGTCCCCTAATCCTAACCCGTACGCTAACACTAAACCATACCCTAACACATACGCTCACCCTAAACCGTTGTCGTAAACTAACTTGTCCCCTAAACCGTCCCCATCCTCTAACCCTATCCCTCACCCTAACCCTAACCCTAACCCTTACCCGAAGCCTTACCCTAACCCGTCCCCTAATCCTAACCCTTAAGCTAACACTAACCCGTACTCTAACACATACGCTCACCCTAAACCGTTGTCGTACCCTAAACTGTCCCCTAAACTGTCCCCGTCCCCTAACCCTACCCCTAAACCTACCCCTACCCCTAACCCTTACCCGAAGCCTTACCCTAACCCGTCCCCTAATCCTAACCCGTACGCTAACACTAAACTGTACCCTAACACGTACGCTCACCCTAAAACGTTTTCGTACCCTAACCTGTCCCCTAAACCGTCCCCGTCCCATAACACTAACCCTAAACCTAACCCTAACCCTAACCCTTACCCGAAGCCTTACCCTAACCCGTCCCCTAATCCTAACCCGCACGCTAACACTAACCCGTACCCTAACACGTACGCTCACCCTAAACCGTTGTCGTAAACTAACATGTCCAATAAACCGTCCCCATCCCCTAACCCTAACCCTAACCCTAACCCTAACCATAACCCTAACACTTACCCGAAGCCTTACCCTAACCCGTCCCCTAATCCTAACCCGTACGCTAACACTAACCCGTACCCTAACACGTACGCTCAACCTAAACCATTGTCGTACACTAACCTGTCCCCTAAACCATCCCCGACCTCTAACCCTAACCCTAACCCTAACCCTAAACCTAACCCTTACCCGAAGCCTTACCCTAACCTGTCCCCTAATCCTAAACCGTACGCTAACACTAACCCGTACCCTAACACGTACGCTCACCCTAAACCGTTGTCGTACCCCAACCTGTCCCCTAAACCGTCCCCGTCCCCTAACCATAACCCTAACCCTAACACTTAACCGAAGTCTTACCCTAACCCGTCCCCTAAACCTAACCCGTACGCTAACACTAAACCGTACCCTAACACGTACGCTGACCCTAAACCGTTGTCGTAAACTAACTTGTCCCCTAAATCGTCCCCATCCCATAATCCTAACCCTAACCCTAACCCTAACCCTAACCCTTACCCGAAGCCTTACCCTAACCCGTCCCCTAATCCTAACCCGTACGCTAACACTAACCCGTACCCTAACACGTACGCTCACCCTAAACCGTTGTTGTACCTTAACGTGTCTCCTAAACCGTCCCCATCCCCTAACCCTAATCCTAACCCTAACCCTTACCCGAAGCCTTACCCTAACCCGACCCCTAATCCTAACCCGTACACTAACACTAACCCGTACCCTAACACGTACGCTCACCCTAAACCGTGGTCGTAAACCAACTTGTCCCCTAAACCGTCCCCATCCCCTAACCCTAACCCTAACCCTAACCCTAACCCTAACCCTTACCCGAAGCCTTACCCTAACCCGTCCCCTAATCCTAACCCGTACGCTAACACTAACCCGTACCCTAACACGTACGCTCAACCTAAACCGTTGTCGTACGCTAACTTGTCCCCTAAACCATCCCCGACCTCTAACCCTAACCCTAACCCTAACCCTAAACCTAACCCTTACCCGAAGCCTTACCCTAACCTGTCCCCTAAACCTAACCCGTACGCTAACACTAACCCATACCCTAACACGTACGCTCACCCTAAACCGTTGTCGTACCCTAACCTGTCCCCTAAACCGTCCCCGTCCCCTAACCCTAACCCTAACCCTAAGCCTAACCCTAACCCTTACCCGAAGCCTTACCCTAACCCGTCCCGTAATCCTAACCCGTACGCTAACACTACGCCATACCCTAACATGTACGCTCACCCTAAAGAATTGTCGTACCCTAACCTGTCCCCTAAACTGTCCCCGTCCCATAACCCTAACCCTAACCCTAACCCTAAACCTAACCCTTACCCGATGCCTTACCCTAACTCGTCCCCTAATCGTAACCCTTACGCTAACACTAACCCGTACCCTAACACGTACCCTCACCCTAAACCGTTGTCGTACCCTAACCTGTCCCCTAAACCGTCCCCGTCCCCTAACCATAACCCTAACCCTAACACTTAACCGAAGTCTTACCCTAACCCGTCCCCTAATCCTAACCCGTACGCTAACACTAAACCGTACCCTAACACGTACGCTGACCCTAAACCGTTGTCGTAAACTAACTTGTCCCCTAAACCGTCCCCATCCCCTAATCATAACCCTAACCCTAACCCTAACCCTAACCCTTACCCGAAGCCTTACCCTAACCCGTCCCCTAATCCTAACCCGTTCGCTAACACTAACCCGTACCCTAACACGTACGCTCACCCTAAACCGTTGTCGTACCCTAAACTGTCCCCTAAACCATCCCCGTCCTCTAACCCTAACCCTAACCCTAACCCTAAACCTAACCCTTACCCGAAGCCTTACCCAAACCCGTCTCCTAATCCTAACCCGTACGCTAACACTAAACCGTACCCTAACACGTACGCTCACCGTAAAACGCTGTCATACCCTAACCTGTCCCCTAAACCGTCCCCGTCCCATAACCCTAACCCTAACCCTAACCCTAACCCTAACCCTTACCCGAAGCCTTACCCTAACCCGTCCCCTAATCCTAACCCGTACGCTAACACTAACCCGTACCCTAACACGTACGCTCACCCTAAACCGTTGTCGTAAACTAACTTGTCCCCTAAACCATCCCCGTCCTCTAAGCCTAACCCTAACCCTAACCCTAAACCTAACCCTTACCCGAAGCCTTACCCTAACCCGTCCCCTAATCCTAACCCATACGCTAACACTAACCCGTACCCTAACACGTACGCTCACACTAAACTGTTGTCGTACCCTAACCTATCCCCTAAACCGTCCCCGTCCCCTAACCCTAACCCTAAGCCTACCCCTAAGCCTAACCCTTACCCGAAGCCTTACCCTAACCCGTCCTCTAATCCTAACCCGTACGCTAACACTAAACCGTACCCTAACACGTACGCTCACCCTAAACCGTTGTCGTACCCTAACCTGTCCCCTAAACCGTCCCCGTCCCCTAACCCTAACCCTAACCCTAAGCCTAACCCTAAACCTTACCCGAAGCCTTACTCTAACCCGTCCCCTATTCCTAACCCGTACGCTAACAGTAACCCGTACCCTAACACGTACTCTCACCCTAAACCGTTGTCGTACCCTAAACTGTCCCCTAATCCGTCCCCGTCACCTAACCCTAACCCTAACCCTAACCCTAACCCTAACCCTTACCCGAAGCCTTACCCTAACCCTTCCCCTAATCCTAACCCGTACGCTAACACTAAGCCGTACTCTAACACGTACGGTCACCCTAAACCGTTGTCGTATCCTAACCTGTCCCCTAAACTGTCCCCGTCCCATAACCCTAACCCTAACCCTAACCCTAACCCTAGCCCTTACCCGATGCCTTACCCTAACCCGTCCCCTAATCCTAAACCGTAAGCTAACACTAACCCGTACCCTAACACGTACGCTCACCCTAAACCGTTGTCGTACCCTAACCTGTCCCCTAAACCGTACCCATCCCCTAACCCTAACCCTAACCCTAAGCCTAACCCTAACCCTTACCCGAAGCCTTAGCCTAACCCGTCCCCTAATCCTAAACCGTTCGCTAACACTAACCCGTACCCTAACACGTACGCTGACCCTAAACCGTTGTCGTACCCTAACCTGTCCTCTAAACCGTCCCCGTCCCCTAACCCTAACCCTAACCCTATCCCTTACCCGAAGCCTTACCCTAACCCGTCCCCTAATCCTAACCCGTACGCTAACACTAAGCCGTACCCTAACACATACGCTCACCCTAAACCGTTGTCGTATCCGAACCTGTCCCCTAAACTGTCCCCGTCCCATAACCCTAACCCTAACCCTAACCCTAACCCTAACCCTTACCTGATGCCTTACCCTAACCCGTCCCCTAATCCTAACCCGTACGCTAACACTAAACCATACCCTAACACATACGCTCACCCTAAACCGTTGTCGTAAACTAACTTGTCCCCTAAACCGTCCCCATCCTCTAACCCTATCCCTCACCCTAACCCTAACCCTAACCCTTACCCGAAGCCTTACCCTAACCCGTCCCCTAATCCTAACCCTTAAGCTAACACTAACCCGTACTCTAACACATACGCTCACCCTAAACCGTTGTCGTACCCTAAACTGTCCCCTAAACCGTCCCCGTCCCCTAACCCTACCCCTAAACCTACCCCTACCCCTAACCCTTACCCGAAGCCTTACCCTAACCCGTCCCCTAATCCTAACCCGTACGCTAACACTAAACCGTACCCTAACACGTACGCTCACCCTAAAACGTTTTCGTACCCTAACCTGTCCCCTAAACCGTCCCCGTCCCATAACACTAACCCTAACCCTAACCCTAACCCTAACCCTTACCCGAAGCCTTACCCTAACCCGTCGCCTAATCCTAACCCGCACGCTAACACTAACCCGTACCCTAACACGTACGCTCACCCTAAACCGTTGTCGTAAACTAACATGTCCAATAAACCGTCCCCATCCCCTAACCCTAACCCTAACCCTAACCCTAACCATAACCCTAACACTTACCCGAAGCCTTACCCTAACCCGTCCCCTAATCCTAACCCGTACGCTAACACTAACCCGTACCCTAACACGTACGCTCAACCTAAACCATTGTCGTACACTAACCTGTCCCCTAAACCATCCCCGACCTCTAACCCTAACCCTAACCCTAACCCTAAACCTAACCCTTACCCGAAGCCTTACCCTAACCCGTCCCCTAATCCTAACACGTACGCTAACACTAACCCGTACCCTAACACGTACGCTCACCCTAAACCGTTGTTGTACCTTAACGTGTCTCCTAAACCGTCCCCATCCCCTAACCCTAATCCTAACCCTAACCCTTACCCGAAGCCTTACCCTAACCCGACCCCTAATCCTAACCCGTACACTAACACTAACCCGTACCCTAACACGTACGCTCACCCTAAACCGTGGTCGTAAACCAACTTGTCCCCTAAACCGTCCCCATCCCCTAACCCTAACCCTAACCCTAACCCTAACCCTAACCCTTACCCGAAGCCTTACCCTAACCCGTCCCCTAATCCTAACCCGTACGCTAACACTAACCCGTACCCTAACACGTACGCTCAACCTAAACCGTTGTCGTACGCTAACTTGTCCCCTAAACCATCCCCGACCTCTAACCCTAACCCTAACCCTAACCCTAAACCTAACCCTTACCCGAAGCCTTACCCTAACCTGTCCCCTAATCCTAACCCGTACGCTAACACTAACCCATACCCTAACACGTACGCTCACCCTAAACCGTTGTCGTACCCTAACCTGTCCCCTAAACCGTCCCCGTCCCCTAACCCTAACCCTAACCCTAAGCCTAACCCTAACCCTTACCCGAAGCCTTACCCTAACCCGTCCCGTAATCCTAACCCGTACGCTAACACTACGCCATACCCGAACATGTACGCTCACCCTAAACCATTGTCGTACCCTAACCTGTCCCCTAAACTGTCCCCGTCCCATAACCCTAACCCTAACCCTAACCCTAAACCTAACCCTTACCCGATGCCTTACCCTAACTCGTCCCCTAATCGTAACCCTTACGCTAACACTAACCCGTACCCTAACACGTACGCTCACCCTAAACCGTTCTCGTACCCTAACCTGTCCCCTAAACCGTCCCCGTCCCCTAACCATAACCCTAACCCTAACACTTAACCGAAGTCTTACCCTAACCCGTCCCCTAATCCTAACCCGTACGCTAACACTAAACCGTACCCTAACACGTACGCTGACCCTAAACCGTTGTCGTAAACTAACTTGTCCCCTAAACCGTCCCCATCCCCTAATCATAACCCTAACCCTAACCCTAACCCTAACCCTTACCCGAAGCCTTACCCTAACCCGTCCCCTAATCCTAACCCGTTCGCTAACACTAACCCGTACCCTAACACGTACGCTCACCCTAAACCGTTGTCGTACCCTAAACTGTCCCCTAAACCATCCCCGTCCTCTAACCCTAACCCTAACCCTAACCCTAAACCTAACCCTTACCCGAAGCCTTACCCAAACCCGTCTCCTAATCCTAACCCGTACGATAACACTAACCCGTACCCTAACACGTACGCTCACACTAAACTGTTGTCGTACCCTAACCTATCCCCTAAACCGTCCCCGTCCCCTAACCCTAACCCTAAGCCTAACCCTAACCCTAACCCTTACCTGAAGCCTTACCCTAACCCGTCCCCTAATCCTAACCCGTACGCTAACACTAACCCGTACCCTAACACGTACGCTCACCCTAAACCGTTGTCATACTCTAAACTGTCCCCTAAACCGTCCCCGTCCCCTAACCCTAAACCTAACCCTAAGCATAACCCTAACCCTTACCCGAAGCCTTACCCTAACCCTTCCCCTAATCCTAACCCGTACGCTAACACTAAGCCGTACCCTAACACGTACGCTCACCCTAAACCGTTGTCGTATACTAACCTGTCCCCTAAACTGTCCCCGTCCCATAACCCTAACCCTAACCCTAACCCTAACCCTTACCCGATGCCTTACCCTAACCCGTCCCCTAATCCTAACCCGTAAGCTAACACTAACCCGTACCCTAACACGTACGCTCACCCTAAACCGTTGTCGTACCCTAACCTGTCCCCTAAACCGTCCCCGTCCCCGTCCCCTAACCCTAACCCTAACCCTAACCCTAACCCTTACCCGAAGCCTTACCCTAACCCGTCCCCTAATCCTAACCCGTACGCTAACACTAACCCATACCCGAACACGTACGCTCACCCTAAACCATTGTCGTAAACTAACTTGTCCCCTAAACCGTCCCCATGCCCTAACCCTAACCCTAACCCTAACCCTAACCCTTACCCGAAGCCTTACCCTAACCCGTACCCTAATCCTAACCCGTACGCTAACACTAACCCGTACCCTAACACGTACGCTCACCCTAAACCATTGTCGTACCCTAACCTGTCCCCTAAACCATCCCCGTCCTCTAACCCTAACCCTAACCCTAACCCTAAACCTAACCCTTACCCGAAGCCTTACCCTAACCCGTCCCCTAATCCTAACCCGTACGCTAACACTAACCCGTACCCTAACACGTACGCTCACCCTAAACCGTTTTCGTAAACTAACTTGTCCCCTAAACCGTCCCCATCCCCTAACCATAACCATAACCCTAACCCTAACCCTAACCCTTACCTGAAGCCTTACCCTAACCCGTCCCCTAATCCTAACCCGTAAGCTAACACTAACCCGTACCCTAACACGTACGCTCACCCTAAACCGTATTCGTACCCTAACCTGTCCCCTAAACCGTCCCCGTCCCCTAACCCTAACCCTAAACCTACCCCTAACCCTAACCCTTACCCGAAGCCTTACCCTAACCCGTCCCCTAATCCTAACCCGCACGCTAACACTAAACCATACCCTAACACGTACGCTCACCCTAAAACGTTGTCGTACATTAACCTGTCCCCTAAATCGTCCCCGTCCCATAACCCTAACCCTAACCCTAACCCTAACCCTTACCTGAAGCCTTACCCTAACCCGTCCCCTAATCCTAACCCGTAAGCTAACACTAACCCGTACCCTAACACGTACGCTCACCCTAAACCGTATTCGTACCCTAACCTGTCCCCTAAACCGTCCCCGTCCCCTAACCCTAACCCTAAACCTACCCCTAACCCTAACCCTTACCAGAAGCCTTACCCTAACCCGTCCCCTAATCCTAACCCGTACGCTAACACTAACCCGTACCCTAACACGTACGCTCACCCTAAACCGTTGTCGTAAACTAACTTGTCCCCTAAACCGTCCCCATCCCCTAACTCTAACCCTAACCCTAACCCTAACCCTAACTCTTACCCGAAGCCTTACCCTAACCCGTCCCCTAATCCTAACCCGTACGCTAACACTAACCCTTACCCTAACACGTACGCTCACCCTAAACCGTTGTCGTACCCTAACCTGTCCCCTAAACCATCCCCGTCCTCTAACCCTAACCCTAACCCTAACCCTAAACCTAACCCTTACCCGAAGCCTTACCCTAACCCGTCCCCTAATCCTAACCCGTACGCTAACACTAACCCGTACCCTAACACGTACGCTGAGCCTAAACCGTTGTTGTACCCTAACCTGTCCCCTAAACCGTCCCCGTCCCCTAAACCTAACCCTAACCCTAACCCTTACCCGAAGCCTTACCCTAACCCGTCCCCTAATCCTAACCCGTACGCTAACACTAAACCGTACCCTAACACGTATGCTCACCCTAAAACGTTGTCGTACCCTAACCTGTCCCCTAAACCGTCCCCGTCCCATAACCCTAACCCTAACCCTAACCCTTACCCGAAGCCTTACCCTAACCCGTCCCCTAATCCTAACCCGTACGCTAACACTAACCCATACCCTAACACGTACGCTCACCCTAAACCGTTGTCGTAAACTAACTTGTCCCCTAAACCGTCCCCATCCCCTAACCCTAACCCTAACCCTAAACCTAACCCTTACCCGAAGCCTTACACTAACCCGTCCCCTAATCCTAACCCGTACGCTAACACTAACCCGTACCCTAACACGTACGCTCACCCTAAACCGTTTTCGTACCCTAACCTGTCCCCTAAACCATCCCCGTCCTCTAACCCTAACCCTAACCCTAACCCTAAACATAACCCTTACCCGAAGCCTTACACAAACCCGTCTCCTAATCCTAACCCGTACGCTAACACTAACCCGTACCCTAACACGTACGCTCACACTAAACTGTTGTCGTACCCTAACCTATCCCCTAAACCGTCCCCGTCCCCTAACCCTAAGCCTACCCCTAACCCTAACCCTTACCCGAAGCCTCACCCTAACCCTTCCCCTAATCCTAACCCGTACGCTAACACTAACCCGTACCCTAACACGTACGCTCACCCTAAACCGTTGTCGTACACTAACCTGTCCCCTAAACCGTCCCCGTCCCCTAACCCTAACCCTAACCCTAAGCCTAACCCAAACCCTTACCCGAAGCCTTACCCTAACCCTTCCCCTAATCCTAACCCGTACGCTAACACTAAGCCGAACCCTAACACGTACGCTCACCCTAAACCGTTGTCGTATCCTAACCTGTCCCCTAAACTGTCCCCGTCCGATAACCCTAACCCTAACCCTAACCCTAACCCTTACCCGATGCCTTACCCTAAACCATCCCCTAATCCTAACCCGTAAGCTAACACTAACCCGTACCCTAACACGAACGCTCACCCTAAACCGTTGTCGTAACCTAACCTGTCCCCTAAACCGTCCCCGACCCCTAACCCTAACCCTAAACCTACCCCTAACCCTAACCCTTACCCGAAGCCTTACCCTAACCCTTCCCCTAATACTAACCCGTACGCTAATACTAAACCGTACCCTAACACGTACGCTCACCCTAAAACGTTGTCGTACCCTAACCTGTCCCCTAAACCGTCCCCGTCCCATAACCCTAACCCTAACCCTAACCCTTACCCGAAGCCTTACCCTAGCCCGTCCACTAATCCTAACCCGTACGCTAACACTAACCCGTACCCTAACACGTACGCTCACCCTAAAACGTTGTCGTACCCTAACCTGTCCCCTAAACCATCCCCGTCCTCTAACCCTAACCCTAACCCTAACCCTAAACATAACCCTTACCCGAAGCCTTACACAAACCCGTCTCCTAATCCTAACCCGTACGCTAACACTAACCCGTACCCTAACACGTACGCTCACACTAAACTGTTGTCGTACCCTAACCTATCCCCTAAACCGTCCCCGTCCCCTAACCCTAACCCTAAGCCTACCCCTAACCCTAACCCTTACCCGAAGCCTTACCCTAACCCTTCCCCTAATCCTAACCCGTACGCTAACACTAACCCGTACCCTAACACGTACGCTCACCCTAAACCGTTGTCGTACACTAACCTGTCCCCTAAACCGTCCCCGTCGCCTAACCCTAACCCTAACCCTAAGCCTAACCCAAACCCTTACCCGAAGCCTTACCCTAACCCTTCCCCTAATCCTAACCTGTACGCTAACACTAAGCCGAACCCTAACACGTACGCTCACCCTAAACCGTTGTCGTATCCTAACCTGTCCCCTAAACTGTCCCCGTCCCATAACCCTAACCCTAACCCTAACCCTAACCCTTACCCGATGCCTTACCCTAAACCGTCCCCTAATCCTAACCCGTAAGCTAACACTAACCCGTACCCTAACACGAACGCTCACCCTAAACCGTTGTCGTACCCTAACCTGTCCCCTAAACCGTCCCCGACCCCTAAACCTAACCCTAAACCTACCCCTAACCCTAAACCTTACCCGAAGCCTTACCCTAACCCTTCCCCTAATACTAACCCGTACGCTAATACTAAACCGTACCCTAACACGTACGATCACCCTAAAACGTTGTCGTACCCTAACCTGTCCCCTAAACCGTCCCCGTCCCATAACCCTAACCCTAACCCTAACCCTAACCCTAACCCTTACCCGAAGCCTTACCCTAACCCGTCCCCTAATCCTAACCCGTACGCTAACACTAACCCGTACCCTAACATGTATGCTCACCCTAAACCGTTGTCGTAAACTAACTTGTCCCCTAAACCGTCACCATCCCCTAACCCTAACCCTAATCCTAACCCTAACACTAACCCTTACCCGAAGCCTTACCCTAACCCATCCCCTAATCCTAACCCGTACGCTAACACTAAACCGTACCCTAACACGAACGCTCACCATAAAACGTTGTCGTACCTTAAACTGTCCCCTAAACCATCCCCGTCCCATAACACTAACCCTAACCCTAACCCTAACCCTAACCCTTACCCGAAGCCTTACCCTAAACCGTCCCCTAATCCTAAACCGTACGCTAAAACTAACCCGTACCCTAACACGAACGCTCACCCTAAACCATTGTCGTACCCTAACCTGTCTCCTAAACCAACCACGTCCTCTAAACCTAACCCTAACCCTAACCCTAAAGCTAACCCTTACCCAAAGCCTTACCCTAATCCGTCCCCTAATCCTAACCCGTACGCTAACACTAACCCGTACCCTAACACGTACGCTCACCCTAAACCATTGTCATACCCTAAACTGTCCCCTAAACCGTCCCCATCCTCTAACCCTAACCCTAAACCTACCACTAAACCTAACCCTTAACCGAAGCCTTACCCTAACCCGTCCACTAATCCTAACCCGTACGCTAACTCTAACCCGTACCCTAACACGTATGCTCACCCTAAACCGTTGTCGTAAACTAACTTGTCCCCTAAACCGTCCCCATCCCCTAACCCTAACCCTAACCCTAACCCTAACCCTAACCCTTACCCTAACCCTTACCCGAAGCCTTACACTAACCCGTCCCCTAATCCTAACCCGTAAGCTAACACTAACCCGTACCCTAACACGTACGCTCACCCTAAACCGTAGTCGTACCCTAACCGTCCCCTAAACCGTCCCCGTCCCCTAACCCTAACCCTAAACCTACCTCTAACCCTAACCCTTACCCGAAGCCTTACACTAACCAGTCCCCTAATCCTAACCCGTACGCTAACACTAAACCGTACCCTAACACGTACGCTCACAGTAAAACGCTGTCATACCCTAACCTGTCCCCTAAACCGTCCCCGTCCCATAACCCTAACCCTAACCCTAACCCTAACCCTAACCCTTACCCGAAGCATTACCCTAAACCGTCCCATAATACTAACCCGTACGCTAACACTAATCCGTACCCTAACACGTACGCTCACCCTAAACCGTTGTCGTACCGTAACCTGTCCCCTACACCGTCCCCGTCCCCTAACCCTAACCCTAACCCTAACCCTAACCCTAACCCTTAACCGAAGCCTTACACTAACCCGTCCCCTAACCCTAACCCGTACGCTAACACTAACCCGTACCCTAACACGTACGCTCACCCTACATCGTTGTCGTACCCTAACCTGTCCCCTAAACCGTCCCCGTCCCCTAACCCTAACCCTAACCCTACCCCTAACCCTAACCCTTACCCGAAGCCTTACCCTAACCCGTCCGCTAATTCTAACCCGTACGCTAACACTAACCCGTACCCTAACACTTACGCTCATCCTAAATCGTTGTCGTACCCTAACCTGTCCCCTAAACTCTCCCCGTCCCATAACCCTAACTCTTACCCTAACCCTAACCCTAACCCTTACCAGAAGCTTTACCCTAAACCGTCCCCTAATCCTAACCCGTACGCTAACACTAACCCGTACCCTAACACGTAAGCTCACCCGTAACCGTTGTCGTAAACTAACCTCTCCCCTAAACCGTCCCGAGCCCCTAACCCTAACCCTAACCCTAACCCTAACCCTAACCCTAACCCTAACCCTTACCCGGAGCCTTACCCTAACCCGTCCCCTAATCCTAACCCGTACGCTAACACTAACCCATACCCTAACACGTACGCTGACCCTAAACCGTTGTCGTACCCTAACCTGTCCCCTAAACTGTCCCCGTCCCATAACCCTAACCCTAACCCTAACCCTAACCCTAACACTTACCCGAAGCCTTACACTAACCCGTCCCCTAATCCTAACCCGTACGCTAACACTAACCCGTACCCTAACACGTACGCTCACCCTAAAACGTTGTCGTACCCTAACCTGTCCACTAAACCGTCCCCGTCCCATAACCCTAACCATAACCCTAACCCTAACCCTAACCCTTACCCGAAGCCTTACCCTAACCCATCCCCTAATCCTAACCCGTACGCTACACTAACCCGTACCCTAACACGTACGCTCACCCTAAACTGTTGTCGTACACTAACCTGTCCCCTAAACCATCCCCGTCCTCTAACCCTAACCCTAACCCTAACCCTAAACCTAACCCTTACCCGAAGCCTTACCCTAACCCGTCCCCTAATCCTAACCCGTTCGCTAACACTAAACCGTACCCTAACACGTACGCTCACCCTAAACCGTTGTCGTACCCTAAACTGTCCCCTAAACCATCCCCGTCCTCTAACCCTAACCCTAACCCTAACCCTAAACCTAACCCTTACCCGAAGCCTTACCCAAACCCGTCTCCTAATCCTAACCCGTACGATAACACTAACCCGTACCCTAACACGTACGCTCACACTAAACTGTTGTCGTACCCTAACCTATCCCCTAAACCGTCCCCGTCCCCTAACCCTAACCCTAAGCCTAACCCTAACCCTAACCCTTACCTGAAGCCTTACCCTAACCCGTCCCCTAATCCTAACCCGTACGCTAACACTAACCCGTACCCTAACACGTACGCTCACCCTAAACCGTTGTCATACTCTAAACTGTCCCCTAAACCGTCCCCGTCCCCTAACCCTAACCCTAACCCTAAGCATAACCCTAACCCTTACCCGAAGCCTTACCCTAACCCTTCCCCTAATCCTAACCCGTACGCTAACACTAAGCCGTACCCTAACACGTACGCTCACCCTAAACCGTTGTCGTATACTAACCTGTCCCCTAAACTGTCCCCGTCCCATAACCCTAACCCTAACCCTAACCCTAACCCTTACCCGATGCCTTACCCTAAAACGTCCCCTAATCCTAACCCGTAAGCTAACACTAACCCGTACCCTAACACGTACGCTCACCCTAAACCGTTGTCGTACCCTAACCTGTCCCCTAAACCGTCCCCGTCCCCTAACCCTAACCCTAACCCTAACCCTAACCCTAACCCTTACCCGAAGCCTTACCCTAACCCGTACCCTAATCCTAACCCGTACGCTAACACTAACCCATACCCTAACACGTACGCTCACCCTAAACCATTGTCGTACCCTAACCTGTCCCCTAAACCATCCCCGTCCTCTAACCCCAACCCTAACCCTAACCCTAAACCTAACCCTTACCCGAAGCCTTACCCTAACTCGTCCCCTAATCCTAACCCGTACGCTAACACTAACCCGTACCCTAACACGTACGCTCACCCTAAACCGTTTTCGTAAACTAACTTGTCCCCTAAACCGTCCCCATCCCCTAACCATAACCATAACCCTAACCCTAACCCTTACCCGAAGCCTTACCCTAACCCGTCCCATAATCCTAACCCGTAAGCTAACACTAACCCGTACCCTAACACGTACGCTCACCCTAAACCGTATTCGTACCCTAACCTGTCCCCTAAACCGTCCCCGTCCCCGTCCCCTAACCCTAACCCTAAACCTACCCCTAACCCTAACCCTTACCCGAAGCCTTACCCTAACCCGTCCCCTAATCCTAACCCGCACGCTAACACTAAACCATACCCTAACACGTACGCTCACCCTAAAACGTTGTCGTACATTAACCTTTCCCCTAAATCGTCCCCGTCCCATAACCCTAACCCTAACCCTAACCCTAACCCTAACCCTTACCCGAAGCCTTACCCTAACCCGTCCCCTAATCCTAACCCGTACGCTAACACTAACCCGTACCCTAACACGTACGCTCACCCTAAACCGTTGTCGTAAACTAACTTGTCCCCTAAACCATCCCCATCCCCTAACTCTAACCCTAACCCTAACCCTAACCCTAACTCTTACCCGAAGCCTTACCCTAACCCGTCCCCTAATCCTAACCCGTACGCTAACACTAACCCTTACCCTAACACGTACGCTCACCCTAAACCGTTGTCGTACCCTAACCTATCCCCTAAACCATCCCCGTCCTCTAACCCTAACCCTAACCCTAACCCTAAACCTAACCCTTACCCGAAGCCTTACCCTAACCCGTCCCCTAATCCTAACCCGTACGCTAACACTAACCCGTACCCTAACACGTACGCTGAGCCTAAACCGTTGTTGTACCCTAACCTGTCCCCTAAACCGTCCCCGTCCCCTAAACCTAACCCTAACCCTAACCCTTACCCGAAGCCTTACCCTAACCCGTCCCCTAATCCTAACCCGTACGCTAACACTAAACCGTACCCTAACACGTACGCTCACCCTAAAACGTTGTCATACCCTAACCTGTCCCCTAAACCGTCCCCGTCCCATAAGCCTAACCCTAACCCTAACCCTAACCCTTACCCGAAGCCTTACCCTAACCCGTCCCCTAATCCTAACCCGTACGCTAACACTAACCCGTACCCTAACACGTACGCTCACCCTAAACCGTTGTCGTAAACTAACTTGTCCCCTAAACCGTCCCCATCCCCTAACCCTAACCCTAACCCTAAACCTAACCCTTACCCGAAGCCTTACACTAACCCGTCCCCTAATCCTAACCCGTACGCTAACACTAACCCGTACCCTAACACGTACGCTCACCCTAAACCGTTGTCATACTCTAAACTGTCCCCTAAACCGTCCCCGTCCCCTAACCCTAACCCTAACCCTAAGCATAACCCTAACCCTTACCCGAAGCCTTACCCTAACCCTTCCCCTAATCCTAACCCGTACGCTAACACTAAGCCGTACCCTAACACGTACGCTCACCCTAAACCGTTGTCGTATACTAACCTGTCCCCTAAACTGTCCCCGTCCCATAACCCTAACCCTAACCCTAACCCTAACCCTTACCCGATGCCTTACCCTAACCCGTCCCCTAATCCTAACCCGTAAGCTAACACTAAACCGTACCCTAACACGTACGCTCACCCTAAACCGTTGTCGTACACTAACCTGTCCTCTAAACCGTCCCCGTCCCCTAACCCTAACCCTAACCCTAACCCTAACCCTAACCCTTACCCGAAGCCTTACCCTAACCCGTCCCCTAATCCTAACCCGTACGCTAACACTAACCCGTACCCGAACACGTACGCTCACCCTAAACCATTGTCGTAAACTAACTTGTCCCCTAAACCGTCCCCATGCCCTAACCCTAACCCTAACCCTAACCCTAACCCTAACCCTTACCGGAAGCCTTACCCTAACCCGTACCCTAATCCTAACCCGTACGCTAACACTAACCCGTACCCTAACACGTACGCTCACCCTAAACCATTGTCGTACCCTAACCTGTCCCCTAAACCATCCCCGTCCTCTAACCCTAACCCTAACCCTAACCCTAAACCTAACCCTTACCCGAAGCCTTACCCTAACCCGTCCCCTAATCCTAACCCGTACGCTAACACTAAACCGTACCCTAACACGTACGCTCACCGTAAAACGCTGTCATACCCTAACCTGTCCCCTAAACCGTCCCCGTCCCATAACCCTAACCCTAACTCTAACCCTAACCCTAACCCTTACCCGAAGCATTACCCTAAACCGTCCCCTAATACTAACCCGTACGCTAACACTAATCCGTACCGTAACACGTACGCTCACCCTAAACCGTTGTCGTACCCTAACCTGTCCCCTACACCGTCCCTGTCCCCTAACCCTAACCCTAACCCTAACCCTAACCCTAACCCTAACCCTAACCCTTACCCGAAGCCTTACCCTAACCCGACCCCTAATCCTAACCCGTACGCTAACACTAACCCTTACCTTAACACGTACGCTGACCCTAAACCGTTGTCGTACCCTAACCTGTCCCCTAAACCGTCCCTGTCCCCTAACCCTAACCCTAAAACTAACCCTTAACCGAAGCCTTACACTAACCCGTCCCCTAATCCTAACCCGTACGCTAACACTAACCCGTACCCTAACACGTACGCTGACCCTAAACCGTTGTCTTACCCTAACCTGTCCCCTAAACCTTCCCCGTCCCCTAACCCTAACCCTAACCATAACCTTAACCCTAACCCTTACACGAAGCCTTACCCTAAACCGTTCCCGAATCCTAACCCGTACACTAACACTAACCCGTACCCTAACACGTACGCTCACCCCACACCGTTGTCGTACCCTAACCTGTCCCCTAAACCGTCCCCGTCCCCTAACCCTAACCCTAACCCTACCCCTAACCCTAACCCTTACCCGAAGCCTTACCCTAACCCGTCCGCTAATCCTAACCCGTACGCTAACACTAACCCGTACCCTAACACTTACGCTCATCCTAAATCGTTGTCGTACCCTAACCTGTCCCGTAAACTCTCCCCGTCCCATAACCCTAACTCTTACCCTAACCCTAACCCTAACCCTTACCAGAAGCTTTACCCTAAACCGTCCCGTAATCCTAACCCGTACGCTAACACTAACCCGTACCCTAACACGTAAGCTCACCCGTAACCGTTGTCGTAAACTAACCTCTCCCCTAAACCGTCCCGAGCCCCTAACCCTAACCCTAACCCTAACCCTAACCCTAACCCTAACCCTAACCCTTACCCGGAGCCTTACACTAACCCGTCCCCTAATCCTAACCCGTACGCTAACACTAACCCATACCCTAACACGTACGCTGACCCTAAACCGTTGTCGTACCCTAACCTGTCCCCTAAACTGTCCCCGTCCCATAAACCTAACCCTAACCCTAACCCTAACCCTAACACTTACCCGAAGCCTTACACTAACCCGTCCCCTAATCCTAACCCGTACGCTAACACTAACCCGTACCCTAACACGTACGCTCACCCTAAAACGTTGTCGTACCCTAACCTGTCCCCTAAACCGTCCCCGTCCCATAACCCTAACCCTAACCCTAACCCTAACCCTAACCCTTACCCGAAGCCTTACCCTAACCCATCCCCTAATCCTAACCCGTACGCTACACTAAACCGAACCCTAACACGTACGCTCACCCTAAACTGTTGTCGTACACTAACCTGTCCCCTAAACCATCCCCGTCCTCTAACCCTAACCCTAACCCTAACCCTAAACCTAACGCTTACCCGAAGCCTTACCCTAACCCGTCCCCTAATCCTAACCCGTTCGCTAACACTAAACCGTACCCTAACACGTACGCTCACCCTAAACCGTTGTCGTACCCTAAACTGTCCCCTAAACCATCCCCGTCCTCTAACCCTAACCCTAACCCTAACCCTAAACCTAACCCTTACCCGAAGCCTTACCCAAACCCGTCTCCTAATCCTAACCCGTACGATAACACTAACCCGTACCCTAACACGTACGCTCACACTAAACTGTTGTCGTACCCTAACCTATCCCCTAAACCGTCCCCGTCCCCTAACCCTAACCCTAAGCCTAACCCTAACCCTAACCCTTACCTGAAGCCTTACCCTAACCCGTCCCCTAATCCTAAACCGTATGCTAACACTAACCCGTACCCTAACACGTACGCTCACCCTAAACCGTTGTCATACTCTAAACTGTCCCCTAAACCGTCCCCGTCCCCTAACCCTAACCCTAACCCTAAGCATAACCCTAACCCTTACCCGAAGCCTTACCCTAACCCTTCCCCTAATCCTAACCCGTACGCTAACACTAAGCCGTACCCTAACACGTACGCTCACCCTAAACCGTTGTCGTATACTAACCTGTCCCCTAAACTGTCCCCGTCCCATAACCCTAACCCTAACCCTAACCCTAACCCTTACCCGATGCCTTAACCTAACCCGTCCCCTAATCCTAACCCGTAAGCTAACACTAACCCGTACCCTAACACGTACGCTCACCCTAAACCGTTGTCGTACCCTAACCTGTCCCCTAAACCGTCCCCGTCCCCTAACCCTAACCCTAACCCTAACCCTAACCCTAACCCTTACCCGAAGCCTTACCCTAACCCGTCCCCTAATCCTAACCCGTACGCTAACACTAACCCGTACCCGAACACGTACGCTCACCCTAAACCATTGTTGTAAACTAACTTGTCCCCTAAACCGTCCCCATGCCCTAACCCTAACCCTAACCCTAACCCTAACCCTAACACTTACCCGAAGCCTTACCCTAACCCGTACCCTAATCCTAACCCGTACGCTAACACTAACCCGTACACTAACACGTACGCTCACCCTAAACCATTGTCGTACCCTAACCTGTCCCCTAAACCATCCCCGTCCTCTAACCCTAACCCTAACCCTAACCCTAAACCTAACCCTTACCCGAAGCCTTACCCTAACCCGTCCCCTAATCCTAACCCGTACGCTAACACTAACCCGTACCCTAACACGTACGCTCACCCTAAACCGTTTTCGTAAACTAACTTGTCCCCTAAACCGTCCCCATCCCCTAACCATAACCATAACCCTAACCCTAACCCTTACCCGAAGCCTTACCCTAACCCGTCCCCTAATCCTAACCCGTAAGCTAACACTAACCCGTACCCTAACACGTACGCTCACCCTAAACCGTATTCGTACCCTAACCTGTCCCCTAAACCGTCCCCGTCCCCTAACCCTAACCCTAAACCTACCCCTAACCCTAACCCTTACCCGAAGCCTTACCCTAACCCGTCCCCTAATCCTAACCCGCACGCTAACACTAAACCATACCCTAACACGTACGCTCACCCTAAAACGTTGTCGTACATTAACCTGTCCCCTAAATCGTCCCCGTCCCATAACCCTAATCCTAACCCTAACCCTAACCCTAACCCTTACCCGAAGCCTTACCCTAACCCGTACCCTAATCCTAACCCGTACGCTAACACTAACCCGTACCCTAACACGTACGCTCACCCTAAACCGTTGTCGTAAACTAACATGTCCCCTAAACCGTCCCCATCCCCTAACTCTAACCCTAACCCTAACCGTAACCCTAACTCTTACCCGAAGCCTTACCCTAACCCGTCCCCTAATCCTAACCCGTACGCTAACACTAACCCTTACCCTAACACGTACGCTCACCCTAAACCGTTGTCGTACCCTAACCTGTCCCCTAAACCATCCCCGTCCTCTAACCCTAACCCTAACCCTAACCCTAAACCTAACACTTACCCGAAGCCTTACCCTAACCCGTCCCCTAATCCTAACTCGTACGCTAACACTAACCCGTACCCTAACACGTACGCTGAGCCTAAACCGTTGTTGTACCCTAACCTGTCCCCTAAACCGTCCCCGTCCCCTAAACCTAACCCTAACCCTAACCCTTACCCGAAGCCTTACCCTAACCCGTCCCCTAATCCTAACCCGTACGCTAACACTAAACCGTACCCTAACACGTACGCTCACCCTAAAACGTTGTCGTACCCTAACCTGTCCCCTAAACCGTCCCCGTCCCATAACCCTAACCCTAACCCTAACCCTTACCCGAAGCCTTACCCTAACCCGTCCCCTAATCCTAACCCGTACGCTAACACTAACCCGTACCCTAACACGTACGCTCACCCTAAACCGTTGTCGTAAACTAACTTGTCGCCTAAACCGTCCCCATCCCCTAACCCTAACCCTAACCCTAAACCTAACCCTTACCCGAAGCCTTACACTAACCCGTCCCCTAATCCTAACCCGTACGCTAACACTAACCCATACCCTAACACGTACGCTCACCCTAAACCGTTGTCATACTCTAAACTGTCCCCTAAACCGTCCCCGTCCCCTAACCCTAACCCTAACCCTAAGCATAACCCTAACCCTTACCCGAAGCCTTACCCTAACCCTTCCCCTAATCCTAACCCGTACGCTAACACTAAGCCGTACCCTAACACGTACGCTCACCCTAAACCGTTGTCGTATACTAACCTGTCCCCTAAACTGTCCCCGTCCCATAACCCTAACCCTAACCCTAACCCTAACCCTAACCCTAACCCTTACCCGAAGCCTTACCCTAACCCGTCCCCTAATCCTAACCCGTACGCTAACACTAACCCGTACCCGAACACGTACGCTCACCCTAAACCATTGTTGTAAACTAACTTGTCCCCTAAACCGTCCCCATGCCCTAACCCTAACCCTAACCCTAACCCTAACCCTAACACTTACCCGAAGCCTTACCCTAACCCGTACCCTAATCCTAACCCGTACGCTAACACTAACCCGTACACTAACACGTACGCTCACCCTACACCATTGTCGTACCCTAACCTGTCCCCTAAACCATCCCCGTCCTCTAACCCTAACCCTAACCCTAACCCTAAACCTAACCCTTACCCGAAGCCTTACCCTAACCCGTCCCCTAATCCTAACCCGTACGCTAACACTAACCCGTACCCTAACACGTACGCTCACCCTAAACCGTTTTCGTAAACTAACTTGTCCCCTAAACCGTCCCCATCCCCTAACCATAACCATAACCCTAACCCTAACCCTTACCCGAAGCCTTACCCTAACCCGTCCCCTAATCCTAACCCGTAAGCTAACACTAACCCGTACCCTAACACGTACGCTCACCCTAAACCGTATTCGTACCCTAACCTGTCCCCTAAACCGTCCCCGTCCCCTAACCCTAACCCTAAACCTACCCCTAACCCTAACCCTTACCCGAAGCCTTACCCTAACCCGTCCCCTAATCCTAACCCGCACGCTAACACTAAACCATACCCTAACACGTACGCTCACCCTAAACCGTTGTCGTACACTAACCTGTCCCCTAAACCGTCCCCGTCCCCTAACCCTAACCCTAACCCTAACCCTAACCCTAACCCTTACCCGAAGCCTTACCCTAACCCGTCCCCTAATCCTAACCCATACGCTAACACTAACCCGTACCCGAACACGTACGCTCACCCTAAACCATTGTCGTAAACTAACTTGTCCCCTAAACCGTCCCCATGCCCTAACCCTAACCCTAACCCTAACCCTAACCCTTACCCGAAGCCTTACCCTAACCCGTACCCTAATCCTAACCCGTACGCTAACACTAACCCGTACCCTAACACGTACGCTCACCCTAAACCATTGTCGTACCCTAACCTGTCCCCAAACCATCCCCGTCCTCTAACCCTAACCCTAACCCTAACCCTAAACCTAACCCTTACCCGAAGCCTTACCCTAACCCGTCCCCTAATCCTAACCCGTACGCTAACACTAAACCGTACCCTAACACGTACGCTCACCGTAAAACGCTGTCATACCCTAACCTGTCCCCTAAACCGTCCCCGTCCCATAACCCTAACCCTAACCCTAACCCTAACCCTAACCCTTACCCGAAGCATTACCCTAAACCGTCCCCTAATACTAACCCGTACGCTAACACTAATCCGTACCCTAACACGTACGCTCACCCTAAACCGTTGTCGTACCCTAACCTGTCCTCTACACCGTCCCCGTCCCCTAACCCTAACCCTAACCCTAACCCTAACCCTAACCTAACCCTAACCTTTACCCGAAGCCTTACCCTAACCCGACCCCTAATCCTAACCCGTACGCTAACACTAACCCTTACCTTAACACGTACGCTGACCCTAAACCGTTGTCGTACCCTAACCTGTCCCCTAAACCGTCCCTGTCCCCTAACCCTAACCCTAAAACTAACCCTTAACCGAAGCCTTACACTAACCCGTCCCCTAATCCTAACCCGTACGCTAACACTAACCCGTACCCTAACACGTACGCTGACCCTAAACCGTTGTCGTACCCTAACCTGTCCCCTAAACCTTCCCCGTCCCCTAACCCTAACCCTAACCATAACCTTAACCCTAACCCTTACACGAAGCCTTACCCTAAACCGTTCCCGAATCCTAACCCGTACGCTAACACTAACCCGTACCCTAACACGTACGCTCACCCTACACCGTTGTCGTACCCTAACCTGTCCCCTAAACCGTCCCCGTCCCCTAACCCTAACCCTAACCCTACCCCTAACCCTAACCCTTACCCGAAGCCTTACCCTAACCCGTCCGCTAATCCTAACCCGTACGCTAACACTAACCCGTACCCTAACACTTACGCTCATCCTAAATCGTTGTCGTACCCTAACCTGTCCCCTAAACTCTCCCCGTCCCATAACCCTAACTCTTACCCTAACCCTAACCCTAACCCTTACCAGAAGCTTTACCCTAAACCGTCCCCTAATCCTAACCCGTACGCTAACACTAACCCGTACCCTAACACGTAAGCTCACCCGTAACCGTTGTCGTAAACTAACCTCTCCCCTAAACCGTCCCGAGCCCCTAACCCTAACCCTAACCCTAACCCTAACCCTAACCCTAACCCTAACCCTTACCCGGAGCCTTACCCTAACCCGTCCCCTAATCCTAACCCGTACGCTAACACTAACACATACCCTAACACGTACGCTGACCCTAAAACGTTGTCGTACCCTAACCTGTCCCCTAAACTGTCCCCGTCCCATAAACCTAACCCTAACCCTAACCCTAACCCTAACACTTACCCGAAGCCTTACACTAACCCGTCCCCTAATCCTAACCCGTACGCTAACACTAACCCGTACCCTAACACGTACGCTCACCCTAAAACGTTGTCGTACCCTAACCTGTCCCCTAAACCGTCCCCGTCCCATAACCCTAACCCTAACCCTAACCCTAACCCTTACCCGAAGCCTTACCCTAACCCATCCCCTAATCCTAACCCGTACGCTACACTAACCCGTACCCTAACACGTACGCTCACCCTAAACTGTTGTCGTACACTAACCTGTCCCCTAAACCATCCCCGTCCTCTAACCCTAACCCTAACCCTAAACCTAACCCTTACCCGAAGCCTTACCCTAACCCGTCCCCTAATCCTAACCCGTTTGCTAACACTAAACCGTACCCTAACACGTACGCTCACCCTAAACCGTTGTCGTACCCTAAACTGTCCCCTAAACCATCCCCGTCCTCTAACCCTAACCCTAACCCTAACCCTAAACCTAACCCTTACCCGAAGCCTTACCCAAACCCGTCTCCTAATCCTAACCCGTACGCTAACACTAGCCTGTACCCTAACACGTACGCTCACCCTAAACCGTTGTCATACTCTAACCTGTCCCCTAAACCGTCCCCGTCCCCTAACCCTAACCCTAACCCTAAGCATAACCCTTACCCTTACCCGAAGCCTTACCCTAACCCTTCCCCTAATCCTAACCCGTACGCTAACACTAAGCCATACCCTAACACGTATGCTCACCCTAAACCGTTGTCGTATACTAACCTGTCCCCTAAACTGTCCCCGTCCCATAACCCTAACCCTAACCCTAACCCTAACCCTTACCCGATGCCTTACCCTATCCCGTCCCCTAATCCTAACCCGTACCCTAACACGTACGCTCACCCTAAATCGTTGTCGTACCCTAACCTGTCCCCTAAACCGTCCCCGTCCCCTAACCCTAACCCTAACCCTAACCCTAACCCTAACCCTTACCCGAAGCCTTACCCTAACCCGTCCCCTAATCCTAACCCGTACGCTAACACTAACCCGTACCCGAACACGTACGCTCACCCTAAACCGTTGTCGTAAACTAACTTGTCCCCTAAACCGTCCCCATGCCCTAACCCTAACCCTAACCCTAACCCTAACCCTAACCCTTACCCGAAGCCTTACCCTAACCCGTACCCTAATCCTAACCCGTACGCTAACACTAACCCGTACCCTAACACGTACGCTCACCCTAAACCATTGTCGTACCCTAACCTGTCCCCTAAACCATCCCCGTCCTCTAACCCTAACCCTAACCCTAACCCTAAACCTAACCCTTACCCGAAGCCTTACCCTAACCCGTCCCCTAATCCTAACCCGTACGCTAAAACTAACCCGTACTCTAACACGTACGCTCACCCTAAAGCGTTTTCGTAAACTAACTTGTCCCCTAAACCGTCCCCATCCCCTAACCATAACCATAACCCTAACCCTAACCCTAACCCTTACCCGAAGCCTTACCCTAACCCGTCCCCTAATCCTAACCCGTAAGCTAACACTAACCCGTACCCTAACACGTACGCTCACCCTAAACCGTATTCGTACCCTAACCTGTCCCCTAAACCGTCCCCGTCCCCTAACCCTAACCCTAAACCTACCCCTAACCCTAACCCTTACCCGAAGCCTTACCCTAACCCGTCCCCTAATCCTAACCTGCACGCTAACACTAAACCGCACCCTAACACGTATGCTCACCCTAAAACGTTGTCGTACCCTAACCTGTCCCCTAAATCGTCCCCGTCCCATAACCCTAACCCTAACCCTAACCCTAACCCTAACCCTTACCCGAAGCCTTACCCTAACCCGTCCCCTAATCCTAACCCGTACGCTAACACTAACCCGTACCCTAACACGTACGCTCACCCTAAACCGTTGTCGTAAACTAACCTGTCCCCTAAACCATCCCCGTCCTCTAACCCTAACCCTAACCCTAACCCTAAACCTAACCCTTACCCGAAGCCTTACCCTAACCCGTCCCCTAATCCTAACCCGTACGCTAACACTAACCCGTACCCTAACACATACGCTGACCCTAAACCGTTGTTGTACCCTAACCTGTCCCCTAAACCGTCCCCGTCCCCTAAACCTAACCCTAACCCTAACCCTTACCCGAAGCCTTACCCTAACCCGTCCCCTAATCCTAACCCGTACGCTAACACTAAACCGTACCCTAACACGTACGCTCACCCTAAAACGTTGTCGTACCCTAACCTGTCCCCTAAACCGTCCCCGTCCCATAACCCTAACCCTAACCCTAACCCTTACCCGAAGCCTTACCCTAACCCGTCCCCTAATCCTAACCCGTACGCTAACACTAACCCGTACCCTAACACGTACGCTCACCCTAAACCGTTGTCGTAAACTAACTTGTCCCCTAAACCGTCCCCATCCCCTAACCCTAACCCTAACCCTAAACCTAAACCTAACCCTTACCCGAAGCCTTACACTAACCCGTCCCCTAATCCTAACCCGCACGCTAACACTAACCCGTACCCTAACACGTACGCTCACCCTAAAACGTTGTCGTACCCTAACCTGTCCCCTAAACCATCCCCGTCCTCTAACCCTAACCCTAACCCTAACCCTAAACATAACCCTTACCCGAAGCCTTACACAAACCCGTCTCCTAATCCTAACCCGTACGCTAACACTAACCCGTACCCTAACACGTACGCTCACACTAAACTGTTGTCGTACCCTAACCTATCCCCTAAACCGTCCCCGTCCCCTAACCCTAACCCTAAGCCTACCGCTAACCCTAACCCTTACCCGAAGCCTTACCCTAACCCTTCCCCTAATCCTAACCCGTACGCTAACACTAACCCGTACCCTAACACGTACGCTCACCCTAAACCGTTGTCGTACACTAACCTGTCCCCTAAACCGTCCCCGTCGCCTAACCCTAACCCTAACCCTAAAACTAACCCTTAACCGAAGCCTTACACTAACCCGTCCCCTAATCCTAACCCGTACGCTAACACTAACCCGTACCCTAACACGTACGCTGACCCTAAACCGTTGTCGTACCCTAACCTGTCCCCTAAACCTTCCCCGTCTCCTAACCCTAACCCTAACCATAACCTTAACCCTAACCCTTACACGAAGCCTTACCCTAAACTGTCCCCGAATCCTAACCCGTACGCTAACACTAACCCTTACCCTAACACGTACGCTCACCCTAAACCGTTGTCGTACCCTAACCTGTCCCCTAAACCATCCCCGTCCTCTAACCCTAACCCTAACCCTAAACCTAAACCTAACCCTTACCCGAAGCCTTACCCTAACCCGTCCCCTAATCCTAACCCGTACGCTAACACTAACCCGTACCCTAACACGTACGCTGAGCCTAAACCGTTGTTGTACCCTAACCTGTCCCCTAAACCGTCCCCGTCCCCTAAACCTAACCCTAACCCTAACCCTTACCCGAAGCCTTACCCTAACCCGTCCCCTAATCCTAACCCGTACGCTAACACTAAACCGTACCCTAACACGTACGCTCACCCTAAAACGTTGTCGTACCCTAACCTGTCCCCTAAACCGTCCCCGTCCCATAACCCTAACCCTAACCCTAACCCTTACCCGAAGCCTTACCCTAACCCGTCCCCTAATCCTAACCCGTACGCTAACACTAACCCGTACCCTAACACGTACGCTCACCCTAAACCTTTGTCGTAAACTAACTTGTCCCCTAAACCGTCCCCATCCCCTAACCCTAACCCTAACCCTAAACCTAACCCTTACCCGAAGCCTTACACTAACCCGTCCCCTAATCCTAACCCGTACGCTAACACTAACCCGTACCCTAACAGGTACGTTCACCCTAAACCGTTGTCGTACCCTAACCTGTCCCCTAAACCATCCCCGTCCTCTAACCCTAACCCTAACCCTAACCCTAAACATAACCCTTACCCGAAGCCTTACACAAACCCGTCTCCTAATCCTAACCCGTACGATAACACTAACCCGTACCCTAACACGTACGCTCACACTAAACTGTTGTCGTACCCTAACCTATCCCCTAAACCGTCCCCGTCCCCTAACCCTAACCCTAAGCCTAACCCTAACCCTAACCCTTACCTGAAGCCTTACACTAACCCGTCCCCTAATCCTAACCCGTACGCTAACACTAACCCGTACCCTAACACGTACGCTCACCCTAAACCGTTGTCATACTCTAAACTGTCCCCTAAACCGTCCCCGTCCCCTAACCCTAACCCTAACCCTAAGCATAACCCTAACCCTTACCCGAAGCCTTACCCTAACCCTTCCCCTAATCCTAACCCGTACGCTAACACTAAGCCGTACCCTAACACGTACGCTCACCCTAAACCGTTGTCGTATACTAACCTGTCCCCTAAACTGTCCCCGTCCCATAACCCTAACCCTAACCCTAACCCTAACCCTTACCCGATGCCTTACCCTAACCCGTCCCCTAAACCTAACCCGTAAGCTAACACTAACCCGTACCCTAACACGTACGCTCACCCTAAACCGTTGTCGTACACTAACCTGTCCCCTAAACCGTCCCCATCCCCTAACCCTAACCCTAACCCTAACCCTTACCCGAAGCCTTACCCTAACCCGTCCCCTAATCCTAAACCGTACGCTAACACTAACCCGTACCCGAACACATACGCTCACCCTAAATCATTGTCGTAAACTAACTTGTCCCCTAAACCGTCCCCATGCCCTAACCCTAACCCTAACCCTAACCCTAACCCTAACCCTTACCCGAAGCCTTACCCTAACCCGTACCCTAATCCTAACCCGTACGCTAACACTAACCCGTACCCTAACACGTACGCTCACCCTAAACCTTTGTCGTACCCTAACCTGTCCCCTAAACCATCCCCGTCCTCTAACCCTAACCCTAACCCTAACCCTAAACCTAACCCTTACCCGAAGCCTTACCCTAACCCGTCCCCTAATCCTAACCCGTACGCTAAAACTAACCCGTACTCTAACACGTACGCTCACCCTAAACCGTTTTCGTAAACTAACTTGTCCCCTAAACCGTCCCCATCCCCTAACCATAACCATAACCCTAACCCTAACCCTAACCCTTACCCGAAGCCTTACCCTAACCCGTCCCCTAATCCTAACCCGTATGCTAACACTAACCCGTACCCTAACACGTACGCTCACCCTAAACCGTATTCATACCCTAACCTGTCCCCTAAACCGTCCCCGTCCCCTAACCCTAACCCTAAACCTACCCCTAAACCTAACCCTTACCCGAAGCCTTACCCTAACCCGTCCCCTAATCCTAACCCGTACTCTAACACTAACCCGTACCCTAACACGTACGCTCACCCTAAAACGTTGTCGTAAACTAACCTGTCCCCTAAACCATCCCCGTCCTCTAACCCTAACCCTAACCCTAACCCTAAACCTAACCCTTACCCGAAGCCTTACCCTAACCCGTCCCCTAATCCTAACCCGTACGCTAACACTAACCCGTACCCTAACACATACGCTGACCCTAAACCGTTGTTGTACCCTAACCTGTCCCCTAAACCGTCCCCGTCCCCTAAAGCTAACCCTAACCCTAACCCTTACCCGAAGCCTTACCCTAACCCGTCCCCTAATCCTAACCCGTACGCTAACACTAAACCGTACCCTAACACGTACGCTCACCCTAAAACGTTGTCGTACCCTAACCTGTCCCCTAAACCGTCCCCGTCCCATAACCCTAACCCTAACCCTAACCCTTACCCGAAGCCTTACCCTAACCCGTCCCCTAATCCTAACCCGTACGCTAACACTAACCCGTACCCTAACACGTACGCTCACCCTAAACCGTTGTCGTAAACTAACTTGTCCCCTAAACCGTCCCCATCCCCTAACCCTAACCCTAACCCTAACCCTAAACCTAACCCTTACCCGAAGCCTTACACTAACCCGTCCCCTAATCCTAACCCGTACGCTAACACTAACCCGTACCCTAACACGTACGCTCACCCTAAAACGTTGTCGTACCCTAACCTGTCCCCTAAACCATCCCCGTCCTCTAACCCTAACCCTAACCCTAACCCTAAACATAACCCTTACCCGAAGCCTTACACAAACCCGTCTCCTAATCCTAACCCGTACGCTAACACTAACCCGTACCCTAACACGTACGCTCACACTAAACTGTTGTCGTACCCTAACCTATCCCCTAAACCGTCCCCGTCCCCTAACCCTAACCCTAAGCCTACCGCTAACCCTTACCCTTACCTGAAGCCTTACCCTAACCCTTCCCCTAATCCTAACCCGTACGCTAACACTAACCCATACCCTAACACGTACGCTCACCCTAAACCGTTGTCGTACACTAACCTGTCCCCTAAACCGTCCCCGTCGCCTAACCCTAACCCTAACCCTAAAACTAACACTTAACCGAAGCCTTACACTAACCCGTCCCATAATCCTAACCCGTACGCTAACACTAACCCGTACCCTAACACGTACACTGACCCTAAACCGTTGTCGTACCCTAACCTGTCCCCTAAACCTTCCCCGTCCCCTAACCCTAACCCTAACCATAACCTTAACCCTAACCCTTACACGAAGCCTTACCCTAAACCGTCCCCGAATCCTAACCCGTACGCTAACACTAACCCGTACCCTAACACGTACGCTCACCCTACACCGTTGTCGTACCCTAACCTGTCCCCTAAACCGTCCCCGTCCCCTAACCCTAACCCTAACCCTACCCCTAACCCTAACCCTTACCCGAAGCCTTACCCTAACCCGTCCGCTAATCCTGACCCGTACGCTAACACTAACCCGTATCCTAACACTTACGCTCATCCTAAATCGTTGTCGTACCCTAACCTGTCCCCTAAACTCTCCCCGTCCCATAACCCTAACTCTTACCCTAACCCTAACCCTAACCCTTACCAGAAGCTTTACCCTAAACCGTCCCCTAATCCTAACCCGTACGCTAACACTAACCCGTACCCTAACACGTAAGCTCACCCGTAACCGTTGTCGTAAACTAACCTCTCCCCTAAACCGTCCCGAGCCCCTAACCCTAACCCTAACCCTAACCCTAACCCTAACCCTAACCCTAACCCTTACCCGGAGCCTTACCCTAACCCGTCCCCTAATCCTAACCCGTACGCTAACACTAACCCATACCCTAACACGTACCCTGACCCTAAACCGTTGTCGTACCCTAACCTGTCCCCTAAACTGTCCCCGTCCCATAAACCTAACCCTAACCCTAACCCTAACCCTAACACTTACCCGAAGCCTTACACTAACCCATCCCCTAATCCTAACCCGTACGCTAACACTAACCCGTACCCTAACACGTACGCTCACCCTAAAACGTTGTCGTACCCTAACCTGTCCCCTAAACCGTCCCCGTCCCATAACCCTAACCCTAACCCTAACCCTAACCCTAACCCTTACCCGAAACCTTACCCTAACCCATCCCCTAATCCTAACCCGTACGCTACACTAACCCGTACCCTAACACGTACGCTCACCCTAAACTGTTGTCGTACCCTAACCTGTCCCCTAAACCATCCCCGTCCTCTAACCCTAACCCTAACCCTAACCCTAAACCTAACCCTTACCCGAAGCCTTACCCTAACCCGTCCCCTAATCCTAACCCGTTCGCTAACACTAAACCGTACCCTAACACGTACGCTCACCCTAAACCGTTGTCGTACCCTAAACTGTCCCCTAAACCATCCCCGTCCTCTAACCCTAACCCTAACCCTAACCCTAAACCTAACCCTTACCCGAAGCCTTACACAAACCCGTCTCCTAATTCTAACCCGTACGCTAACACTAACCCGTACCCTAACACGTACGCTCACACTAAACTGTTGTCGTACCCTAACCTATCCCCTAAACCGTCCCCGTCCCCAAACCCTAACCCTAAGCCTAACCCTAACCCTAACCCTTACCTGAAGCCTTACCCTAACCCGTCCCCTAATCCTAACCCGTACGCTAACACTAACCCGTACCCTAACACGTACGCTCACCCTAAACCGTTGTCATACTCTAACCTGTCCCCTAAACCGTCCCCGTCCCCTAACCCTAACCCTAACCCTAAGCATAACCCTTACCCTTACCCGAAGCCTTACCCTAACCCTTCCCCTAATCCTAACCCGTACGCTAACACTAAGCCGTACCCTAACACGTACGCTCACCCTAAACCGTTGTCGTATACTAACCTGTCCCCTAAACTGTCCCCGTCCCATAACCCTAACCCTAACCCTAACCCTAACCCTTACCCGATGCCTTACCCTAACCCGTCCCCTAATCCTAACCCGTAAGCTAACACTAACCCATACCCTAACACGTACGCTCACCCTAAATCGTTGTCGTACCCTAACCTGTCCCCTAAACCGTCCCCGTCCCCGTCCCCTAACCCTAACCCTAACCCTAACCCTAACCCTTACCCGAAGCCTTACCCTAACCCGTCCCCTAATCCTAACCCGTACGCTAACACTAACCCGTACCCGAACACGTACGCTCACCCTAAACTGTTGTCGTAAACTAACTTGTCCCCTAAACCGTCCCCATGCCCTAACCCTAACCCTAACCCTAACCCTAACCCTAACCCTTACCCGAAGCCTTACCCTAACCCGTACCCTAATCCTAACCCGTACGGTAACACTAACCCGTACCCTAACACGTACGCTCACCCTAAACCATTGTCGTACCCTAACCTGTCCCCTAAACCATCCCCGTCCTCTAACCCTAACCCTAACCCTAACCCTAAACCTAACCCTTACCCGAAGCCTTACCCTAACCCGTCCCCTAATCCTAACCCGTACGCTAACACTAACCCGTACTCTAACACGTACGCTCACCCTAAACCGTTTTCGTAAACTAACTTGTCCCCTAAACCGTCCCCATCCCCTAACCATAACCATAACCCTAACCCTAACCCTAACCCTTACCCGAAGCCTTACCCTAACCCGTCCCCTAATCCTAACCCGTAAGCTAACACTAACCCGTACCCTAACACGTACGCTCACCCTAAACCGCATTCGTACCCTAACCTGTCCCCTAAACCGTCCCCGTCCCCTAACCCTAACCCTAAACCTACCCCTAACCCTAACCCTTACCCGAAGCCTTACCCTAACCCGTCCCCTAATCCTAACCTGCACGCTAACACTAAACCGTACCCTAACACGTACGCTCACCCTAAAACGTTGTCGTACCCTAACCTGTCCCCTAAATCGTCCCCGTCCCATAACCCTAACCCTAACCCTAACCCTAACCCTAACCCTTACCCGAAGCCTTACCCTAACCCGTCCCCTAATCCTAACCCGTACGCTAACACTAACCCGTACCCTAACACGTACGCTCACCCTAAACCGTTGTCGTAAACTAACCTGTCCCCTAAACCATCCCCGTCCTCTAACCCTAACCCTAACCCTAACCCTAAACCTAACCCTTACCCGAAACCTTACCCTAACCCGTCCCCTAAACCTAACCCGTACGCTAACACTAACCCGTACCCTAACACGTACGCTGACCCTAAAGCGTTGTTGTACCCTAAACTGTCCCCTAAACCGTCCCCGTCCCCTAAACCTAACCCTAACCCTAACCCTTACCCGAAGCCTTACCCTAACCCGTCCCCTAATCCTAACCCGTACGCTAACACTAAACCGTACCCTAACACGTACGCTCACCCTAAAACTTTGTCGTACCCTAACCTGTCCCCTAAACCGTCCCCGTCCCATAACCCTAACCCTAAGCCTACCCCTAACCCTAACCCTTACCCGAAGCCTTACCCTAACCCTTCCCTTAATCCTAACCCGTACGCTAACACTAACCCGTACCCTAACACGTACGCTCACCCTAAACCGTTGTCGTACACTAACCTGTCCCCTAAACCGTCCCCGTCGCCTAACCCTAACCCTAACCCTAAGCCTAACCCAAACCCTTACCCGAAGCCTTACCCTAACCCTTCCCCTAATCCTAACCTGTACGCTAACACTAAGCCGAACCCTAACACGTACGCTCACCCTAAACCGTTGTCGTATCCTAACCTGTCCCCTAAACTGTCCCCGTCCCATAACCCTAACCCTAACCCTAACCCTAACCCTTACCCGATGCCTTACCCTAAACCGTCCCCTAATCCTAACCCGTAAGCTAACACTAACCCGTACCCTAACACGAACGCTCACCCTAAACCGTTGTCGTACCCTAACCTGTCCCCTAAACCGTCCCCGACCCCTAACCCTAACCCTAAACCTACCCCTAACCCTAACCCTTACCCGAAGCCTTACCCTAACCCGTCCCCTAATCCTAACCCGTACGCTAACACTAACCCGTACCCTAACATGTATGCTCACCCTAAACCGTTGTCGTAAACTAACTTGTCCCCTAAACCGTCACCATCCCCTAACCCTAACCCTAACCCTAACCCTAACACTAACCCATACCCGAAGCCTTACCCTAACCCGTCCCCTAATCCTAACCCGTACGCTAACACTAAACCGTACCCTAACACGAACGCTCACCATAAAACGTTGTCGTACCCTAAACTGTCCCCTAAACCATCCCCGTCCCATAACACTAACCCTAACCCTAACCCTAACCCTAACCCTTACCCGAAGCCTTACCCTAAACCGTCCCCTAATCCTAAACCGTACGCTAAAACTAACCCGTACCCTAACACGTACGCTCACCCTAAACCATTGTCGTACCCTAACCTGTCTCCTAAACCAACCACGTCCTCTAAACCTAACCCTAACCCTAACCCTAAAGCTAACCCTTACCCAAAGCCTTACCCTAATCCGTCCCCTAATCCTAACCCGTACGCTAACACTAACCGTACCCTAACACGTACGCTCACCCTAAACCATTGTCGTACCCTAAACTGTCCCCTAAACCGTCCCCATCCTCTAACCCTAACCCTAAACCTACCACTAAACCTAACCCTTAACCGAAGCCTTACCCTAACCCGTCCCCTAATCCTAACCCGTACGCTAACTCTAACCCGTACCCTAACACGTATGCTCACCCTAAACCGTTGTCGTAAACTAACTTGTCCCCTAAACCGTCCCCATCCCCTAACCCTGACCCTAACCCTAACCCTAACCCTAACCCTTACCCTAACCCTTACCCGAAGCCTTACACTAACCCGTCCCCTAATCCTAATCCGTAAGCTAACACTAACCCGTACCCTAACACGTACGCTCACCCTAAACCGTAGTCGTACCCTAACCGGCCCCTAAACCGTCCCCGTCCCCTAACCCTAACCCTAAACCTACCTCTAACCCTAACCCTTACCCGAAGCCTTACACTAACCAGTCCCCTAATCCTAACCCGTACGCTAACACTAAACCGTACCCTAACACGTACGCTCACCGTAAAACGCTGTCATACCCTAACCTGTCCCCTAAACCGTCCCCGTCCCATAACCCTAACCCTAACCCTAACCCTAACCCTAACCCTTACCCGAAGCATTACCCTAAACCGTCCCATAATACTAACCCGTACGCTAACACTAATCCGTACCCTAACACGTACGCCCACCCTAAACCTTTGTCGTACCGTAACCTGTCCCCTACACCGTCCCCGTCCCCTAACCCTAACCCTAACCCTAACCCTAACCCTAACCCTAACCCTTACCCGAAGCCTTACCCTAACCCGACCCCTAATCCTAACCCGTACGCTAACACTAACCCTTACCTTAACACGTACGCTGACCCTAAATCGTTGTCGTACCCTAACCTGTCCCCTAAACCGTCCCTGTCCCCTAACCCTAACCCTAAACCTAACCCTTAACCGAAGCCTTACACTAACCCGTCCCCTAACCCTAACCCGTACGCTAACACTAACCCGTACCCTAACACGTACGCTCACCCTACACCGTTGTCGTACCCTAACCTGTCCCCTAAACCGTCCCCGTCCCCTAACCCTAACCCTAACCCTACCCCTAACCCTAACCCTTACCCGAAGCCTTACCCTAACCCGTCCGCTAATCCTAACCCGTACGCTAACACTAACCCGTACCCTAACACTTACGCTCATCCTAAATCGTTGTCGTACCCTAACCTGTCCCCTAAACTCTCCCCGTCCCATAACCCTAACTCTTACCCTAACCCTAACCCTAACCCTTACCAGAAGCTTTACCCTAAACCGTCCCCTAATCCTAACCCGTACGCTAACACTAACCCGTACCCTAACACGTAAGCTCACCCGTAACCGTTGTCGTAAACTAACCTCTCCCCTAAACCGTCCCGAGCCCCTAACCCTAACCCTAACCCTAACCCTAACCCTAACCCTAACCCTAACCCTTACCCGGAGCCTTACCCTAACCCGTCCCCTAATCCTAAACCGTACGCTAACACTAACCCATACCCTAACACGTACGCTGACCCTAAACCGTTGTCGTACCCTAACCTGTCCCCTAAACTGTCCCCATCCCATAACCCTAACCCTAACCCTAACACTTACCCGAAGCCTTACACTAACCCGTCCCCTAATCCTAACCCGTACGCTAACACTAACCCGTACCCTAACACGTACGCTCACCCTAAAACGTTGTCGTACCCTAACCTGTCCCCTAAACCGTCCCCGTCCCATAACCCTAACCCTAACCCTAACCCTAACCCTAACCCTTACCCGAAGCCTTACCCTAACCCATCCCCTAATCCTAACCCGTACGCTACACTAACCCGTACCCTAACACGTACGCTCACCCTAAACTGTTTTCGTACACTAACCTGTCCCCTAAACCATCCCCGTCCTCTAACCCTAACCCTAACCCTAACCCTAAACCTAACCCTTACCCGAAGCCTTACCCTAACCCGTCCCCTAATTCTAACCCGTTCGCTAACACTAAACCGTACCCTAACACGTACGCTCACCCTAAACCGTTGTCGTACCCTAAACTGTCCCCTAAACCATCCCCGTCCTCTAACCCTAACCCTAACCCTAACCCTAAACCTAACCCTTACCCGAAGCCTTACCCAAACCCGTCTCCTAATCCTAACCCGTACGATAACACTAACCCGTACCCTAACACGTACGCTCACACTAAACTGTTGTCGTACCCTAACCTATCCCCTAAACCGTCCCCGTCCCCTAACCCTAAGCCTACCCCTAACCCTAACCCTTACCCGAAGCCTCACCCTAACCCTTCCCCTAATCCTAACCCGTACGCTAACACTAACCCGTACCCTAACACGTACGCTCACCCTAAACCGTTGTCGTACACTAACCAGTCCCCTAAACCGTCCCCGTCCCCTAACCCTAACCCTAACCCTAAGCCTAACCCAAACCCTTACCCGAAGCCTTACCCTAACCCTTCCCCTAATCCTAACCCGTACGCTAACACTAAGCCGAACCCTAACACGTACGCTCACCCTAAACCGTTGTCGTATCTTAACCTGTCCCCTAAACTGTCCCCGTCCCATAACCCTAACCCTAACCCTAACCATAACCCTTACCCGATGCCTTACCCTAAACCGTCCCCTAATCCTAACCCGTAAGCTAACACTAACCCGTACCCTAACACGAACGCTCACCCTAAACCGTTGTCGTACCCTAACCTGTCCCCTAAACCGTCCCCGACCCCTAACCCTAACCCTAAACCTACTCCTAACCCTAACCCTTACCCGAAGCCTTACCCTAACCCTTCCCCTAATACTAACCCGTACGCTAATACTAAACCGTACCCTAACACGTACGCTCACCCTAAAACGTTGTCATACCCTAACCTGTCCCCTAAACCGTCCCCGACCCCTAACCCTAACCCTAAACCTACTCCTAACCCTAACCCTTACCCGAAGCCTTACCCTAACCCGTCCCCTAATCCTAACCCGTACGCTAACACTAACCCGTACCCTAACACGTACGCTCACCCTAAACCGTTGTCGTAAACTAACTTGTCCCCTAAACCGTCCCCATCCCCTAACCCTAACCCTAACCCTAACCCTAAACCTAACCCTTTCCCGAAGCCTTACACTAACCCGTCCCCTAATCCTAACCCGTACGCTAACACTAACCCGTACCCTAACACGTACGCTCACCCTAAAACGTTGTCGTACCCTAACCTGTCCCCTAAACCATCCCCGTCCTCTAACCCTAACCCTAACCCTAACCCTAAACATAACCCTTACCCGAAGCCTTACACAAACCCGTCTCCTAATCCTAACCCGTACGCTAACACTAACCCGTACCCTAACACGTACGCTCACACTAAACTGTTGTCGTACCCTAACCTATCCCCTAAACCGTCCCCGTCCCCTAACCCTAACCCTAAGCCTACCCCTAACCCTAACCCTTACCCGAAGCCTTACCCTAACCCTTCCCCTAATCCTAACCCGTACGCTAACACTAACCCGTACCCTAACACGTACGCTCACCCTAAACCGTTGTCGTACACTAACCTGTCCCCTAAACCGTCCCCGTCGCCTAACCCTAACCCTAACCCTAAGCCTAACCCAAACCCTTACCCGAAGCCTTACCCTAACCCTTCCCCTAATCCTAACCTGTACGCTAACACTAAGCCGAACCCTAACACGTACGCTCACCCTAAACCGTTGTCGTATCCTAACCTGTCCCCTAAACTGTCCCCGTCCCATAACCCTAACCCTAACCATAACCCTAACCCTCACCCGATGCCTTACGCTAAACCGTCCCCTAATCCTAACCCGTAAGCTAACACTAACCCGTACCCTAACACGAACGCTCACCCTAAACCGTTGTCGTACCCTAACCTGTCCCCTAAACCGTCCCCGACCCCTAAACCTAACCCTAAACCTAACCCTAACCCTAACCCTTACCCGAAGCCTTACCCTAACCCTTCCCCTAATACTAACCCGTACGCTAATACTAAACCGTACCCTAACACGTACGATCACCCTAAAACGTTGTCGTACCCTAACCTGTCCCCTAAACCGTCCCCGTCCCATAACCCTAACCCTAACCCTAACCCTAACCCTTACCCGAAGCCTTACCCTAACCCGTCCCCTAATCCTAACCCGTACGCTAACACTAACCCGTACCCTAACATGTATGCTCACCCTAAACCGTTGTCGTAAACTAACTTGTCCCCTAAACCGTCACCATCCCCTAACCCTAACCCTAACCCTAACCCTAACACTAACCCTTACCCGAAGCCTTACCCTAACCCGTCCCCTAATCCTAACCCGTACGCTAACACTAAACCGTACCCTAACACGAACGCTCACCATAAAACGTTGTCGTACACTAAACTGTCCCCTAAACCATCCCCGTCCCATAACACTAACCCTAACCCTAACCCTAACCCTAACACTTACCCGAAGCCTTACCCTAAACCGTCCCCTAATCCTAAACCGTACGCTAAAACTAACCCGTACGCTAACACGTACGCTCACCCTAAACCATTGTCGTACCCTAACCTGTCTCCTAAACCAACCACGTCCTCTAACCCTAACCCTAACCCTAACCCTAAACCTAACCCTTACCCGAAGCCTTACCCTAACCCGTCCCCTAATCCTAACCCGTTCGCTAACACTAAACCGTACCCTAACACGTACGCTCACCCTAAACCGTTGTCATACCCTAAACTGTCCCCTAAACCATCCCCGTCCTCTAACCCTAACCCTAACCCTAACCCTAAACCTAACCCTTACCCGAAGCCTTACCCAAACCCGTCTCCTAATCCTAACCCGTACGATAACACTAACCCGTACCCTAACACGTACGCTCACACTAAACTGTTGTCGTACCCTAACCTATCCCCTAAACCGTCCCCGTCCCCTAACCCTAACCCTAAGCCTAACCCTAACCCTAACCCTTACCTGAAGCCTTACCCTAACCCGTCCCCTAATCCTAACCCGTACGCTAACACTAACCCGTACCCTAACACGTACGCTCACCCTAAACCGTTGTCATACTCTAAACTGTCCCCTAAACCGTCCCCGTCCCCTAACCCTAACCCTAACCCTAAGCATAACCCTAACCCTTACCCGAAGCCTTACCCTAACCCTTCCCCTAATCCTAAGCCGTACGCTAACACTAAGCCGTACCCTAACACGTACGCTCACCCTAAACCGTTGTCGTATACTAACCTGTCCCCTAAACTGTCCCCGTCCCATAACCCTAACCCTAACCCTAACCCTAACCCTTACCCGATGCCTTACCCTAACCCGTCCCCTAATCCTAACCCGTAAGCTAACACTAACCCGTACCCTAACACGTACGCTCACCCTAAACCGTTGTCGTACCCTAACCTGTCCCCTAAACCGTCCCCGTCCCCTAACCCTAACCCTAACCCTAACCCTTACCCGAAGCCTTACCCTAACCCGTCCCCTAATCCTAACCCGTACGCTAACACTAACCCGTACCCGAACACGTACGCTCACCCTAAACCATTGTCGTAAACTAACTTGTCCCCTAAACCGTCCCCATGCCCTAACCCTAACCCTAACCCTAACCCTAACCCTAACCCTTACCCGAAGCCTTACCCTAACCCGTACCCTAATCCTAACCCGTACGTTAACACTAACCCGTACCCTAACACGTACGCTCACCCTAAACCATTGTCGTACCCTAACCTGTCCCCTAAACCATCCCCGTCCTCTAACCCTAACCCTAACCCTAACCCTAAACCTAACCCTTACCCGAAGCCTTACCCTAACCCGTCCCCTAATCCTAACCCGTACGCTAACACTAACCCGTACCCTAACACGTACGCTCACCCTAAACCGTTTTCGTAAACTAACTTGTCCCCTAAACCGTCCCCATCCCCTAACCATAACCCTAACCCTAACCCTAACCCTTACCCGAAGCCTTACCCTAACCCGTCCCCTAATCCTAACCCGTAAGCTAACACTAACCCGTACCCTAACACGTACGCTCACCCTAAACCGTATTCGTATCCTAACCTGTCCCCTAAACCGTCCCCGTCCCCTAACCCTAACCCTAAACCTACCCCTAACCCTAACCCTTACCCGAAGCCTTACCCTAAACCGTCCCCTAATCCTAACCCACACGCTAACACTAAACCGTACCCTAACACGTACGCTCACCCTAAAACGTTGTCGTACATTAACCTGTCCCCTAAATCGTCCCCGTCCCATAACCCTAACCCTAACCCTAACCCTAACCCTAACCCTTACCCGAAGCCTTACCCTAACCCGTCCCCTAATCCTAACCCGTACGCTAACACTAACCCGTACCCTAACACGTACGCTCACCCTAAACCGTTGTCGTAAACTAACTTGTCCCCTAAACCGTCCCCATCCCCTAACTCTAACCCTAACCCTAACCCTAACCCTAACTCTTACCCGAAGCCTTACCCTAACTTGTCCCCTAATCCTAACCCGTACGCTAACACTAACCCTTACCCTAACACGTACGCTCACCCTAAACCGTTGTCGTACCCTAACCTGTCCCCTAAACCATCCCCGTCCTCTAACCCTAACCCTAACCCTAACCCTAAACCTAACCCTTACCCGAAGCCTTACCCTAACCCGTCCCCTAATCCTAACCCGTACGCTAACACTAACCCGTACCCTAACACGTACGCTGAGCCTAAACCGTTGTTGTACCCTAACCTGTCCCCTAAACCGTCCCCGTCCCCTAAACCTAACCCTAACCCTAACCCTTACCCGAAGCCTTACCCTAACCCGTCCCCTAATCCTAACCCGTATGCTAACACTAAACCGTACCCTAACACGTACGCTCACCCTAAAACGTTGTCGTACCCTAACCTGTCCCCTAAACCGTCCCCGTCCCATAACCCTAACCCTAACCCTAACCCTTACCCGAAGCCTTACCCTAACCCGTCCCCTAATCCTAACCCGTACGCTAACACTAACCCGTACCCTAACACGTACGCTCACCCTAAACCGTTGTCGTAAACTAACTTGTCCCCTAAACCGTCCCCATCCCCTAACCCTAACCCTAACCCTAAACCTAACCCTTACCCGAAGCCTTACACTAACCCGTCCCCTAATCCTAACCCGTATGCTAACACTAACCCGTACCCTAAAACGTACGCTCACCCTAAACCGTTGTCGTACCCTAACCTGTCCCCTAAACCATCCCCGTCCTCTAACCCTAACCCTAACCCTAACCCTAAACATAACCCTTACCCGAAGCCTTACACAAACACGTTTCCTAATCCTAACCCGTACGATAACACTAACCCGTACCCTAACACGTACGCTCACACTAAACTGTTGTCGTACCCTAACCTATCCCCTAAACCGTCCCCGTCCCCTAACCCTAACCCTAAGCCTAACCCTAACCCTAACCCTTACCTGAAGCCTTACCCTAACCCGTCCCCTAATCCTAACCCATACGCTAACACTAACCCGTACCCTAACACGTACGCTCACCCTAAACCGTTGTCATACTCTAAACTGTCCCCTAAACCGTCCCCGTCCCCTAACCCTAACCCTAACCCTAAGCATAACCCTAACCCTTACCCGAAGCCTTACCCTAACCCTTCCCCTAATCCTAACCCGTACGCTAACACTAAGCCGTACCCTAACACGTACGCTCACCCTAAACCGTTGTCGTATACTAACCTGTCCCCTAAACTGTCCCCGTCCCATAACCCTAACCCTAACCCTAACCCTAACCCTTACCCGATGCCTTACCCTAACCCGTCCCCTAATCCTAACCCGTAAGCTAACACTAACCCGTACCCTAACACGTACGCTCACCCTAAACCGTTGTCGTACCCTAACCTGTCCCCTAAACCGTCCCCGTCCCCTAACCCTAACCCTAACCCTAACCCTAACCCTAACCCTTACCCGAAGCCTTACCCTAACCCGTCCCCTAATCCTAACCCGTACGCTAACACTAACCCGTACCCGAACACGTACGCTCACCCTAAACTGTTGTCGTAAACTAACTTGTCCCCTAAACCGTCCCCATGCCCTAACCCTAACCCTAACCCTAACCCTAACCCTAACCCTTACCCGAAGCCTTACCCTAACCCGTACCCTAATCCTAACCCGTACGCTAACACTAACCCGTACCCTAACACGTACGCTCACCCTAAACCATTGTCGTACCATAACCTGTCCCCTAAACCATCCCCGTCCTCTAACCCTAACCCTAACCCTAACCCTAAACCTAACCCTTACCCGAAGCCTTACCCTAACCCGTCCCCTAATCCTAACCCGTACGCTAACACTAACCCGTACCCTAACACGTACGCTCACCCTAAACCGTTTTCGTAAACTAACTTGTCCCCTAAACCGTCCCCATCCCCTAACCATAACCATAACCCTAACCCTAACCCTAACCCTTACCCGAAGCCTTACCCTAACCCGTCCCCTAATCCTAACCCGTAAGCTAACACTAACCCGTACCCTAACACGTACGCTCACCCTAAACCGTATTCGTACCCTAACCTGTCCCCTAAACCGTCCCCGTCCCCTAACCCTAACCCTAAACCTACCCCTAACCCTAACCCTTACCCGAAGCCTTACCCTAACCCGTCCCCTAATCCTAACTCGCACGCTAACACTAAACCTTACCCTAACACGTACGCTCACCCTAAAACGTTGTCGTACATTAACCTGTCCCCTAAATCGTCCCCGTCCCATAACCCTAACCCTAACCCTAACCCTAACCCTAACCCTTACCCGAAGCCTTACCCTAACCCGTCACCTAATCCTAACCCGTACGCTAACACTAACCCGTACCCTAACACGTACGCTCACCCTAAACCGTTGTCGTAAACTAACTTGTCCCCTAAACCGTCCCCATCCCCTAACTCTAACCCTAACCCTAACCCTAACCCTAACTCTTACCCGAAGCCTTACCCTAACCCTTCCCCTAATCCTAACCCGTACGCTAACACTAACCCGTACCCTAACACGTACGCTGAGCCTAAACCGTTGTTGTACCCTAACCTGTCCCCTAAACCGTCCCCGTCCCCTAAACCTAACCCTAACCCTAACCCTTACCCGAAGCCTTACTCTAACCCGTCCCCTAATCCTAACCCGTACGCTAACAGTAAACCGTACCCTAACACGTACGCTCACCCTAAAACGTTGTCGTACCCTAACCTGTCCCCTAAACCGTCCCCGTCCCATAACCCTAACCCTAACCCTAACACTTACCCGAAGCCTTACCCTAACCCGTCCCCTAATCCTAACCCGTACGCTAACACTAACCCGTACCCTAACACGTACGCTCACCCTAAACCGTTGTCGTAAACTAACTTGTCCCCTAAACCGTCCCCATCCCCTAACCCTAACCCTAACCCTAAACCTAACCCTTACCCGAAGCCTTAGACTAACCCGTCCCCTAATCCTAACCCGTACGCTAACACTAACCCGTACCCTAACACGTACGCTCACCCTAAACCGTTGTCGTACCCTAACCTGTCCCCTAAACCATCCCCGTCCTCTAACCCTAACCCTAACCCTAACCCTAAACATAACCCTTACCCGAAGCCTTACACAAACCCGTCTCCTAATCCTAACCCGTACGCTAACACTAACCCGTACCCTAACACGTACGCTCACACTAAACTGTTGTCGTACCCTAACCTATCCCCTAAACCGTCCCCGTCCCCTAACCCTAAGCCTACCCCTAACCCTAACCCTTACCCGAAGCCTCACCCTAACCCTTCCCCTAAGCCTAACCCGTACGCTAACACTAACCCGTACCCTAACACGTACGCTCACCCTAAACCGTTGTCGTACACTAACCTGTCCCCTAAACCGTCCCCGTCCCCTAACCCTAACCCTAACCCTAAGCCTAACCCAAACCCTTACCCGAAGCCTTACCCTAACCCTTCCCCTAATCCTAACCCGTACGCTAACACTAAGCCGAACCCTAACACGTACGCTCACCCTAAACCGTTGTCGTATCCTAACCTGTCCCCTAAACTGTCCCCGTCCCATAACCCTAACCCTAACCCTAACCCTAACCCTTACCCGATGCCTTACCCTAAACCGTCCCCTAATCCTAACCCGTAAGCTAACACTAACCCGTACCCTAACACGAACGCTCACCCTAAACCGTTGTCGTACCCTAACCTGTCCCCTAAACCGTCCCCGACCCCTAACCCTAACCCTAAACCTACCCCTAACCCTAACCCTTACCCGAAGCCTTACCCTAACCCTTCCCCTAATACTAACCCGTACGCTAATACTAAACCGTACCCTAACACGTACGATCACCCTAAAACGTTGTCGTACCCTAACCTGTCCCCTAAACCGTCCCCGTCCCATAACCCTAACCCTAACCCTAACCCTAAACCTAACCCTTACCCGAAGCCTTACCCTAACCCGTTCCCTAATCCTAACCCGTACGCAAACACTAACCCGTACCCTAACATGTATGCTCACCCTAAAGCGTTGTCGTAAACTAACTTGTCCCCTAAACCGTCTCCATCCCCTAACCCTAACCCTAACCCTAACCCTAACACTAACCCTTACCCGAAGCCTTACCCTAACCCGTCCCCTAATCCTAACCCGTACGCTAACACTAAACCGTACCCTAACACGAACGCTCACCATAAAACGTTGTCGTACCCTAAACTGTCCCCTAAACCATCCCCGTCCCATAACACTAACCCTAACCCTAACCCTAACCCTTACCCGAAGCCTTACCCTAAACCGTGCCCTAATCCTAAACCGTACGCTAAAACTAACCCGTACCCTAACACGTACACTCACCCTAAACCATTGTCGTACCCTAACGTGTCTCCTAAACCAACCACGTCCTCTAAACCTAACCCTAACCCTAACCCTAAAGCTAACCCTTACCCAAAGCCTTACCCTAATCCGTCCCCTAATCCTAACCCGTACGCTAACACTAACCCGTACCCTAACACGTACGCTCACCCTAAACCGTTGTCGTACCCTAAACTGTCCCCTAAACCGTCCCCATCCTCTAACCCTAACCCTAAACCTACCCCTAAACCTAACCCTTACCCGAAGCCTTACACAAACCCGTCCCCTAATCCTAACCCGTACGCTAACTCTAACCCGTACCCTAACAGGTATGCTCACCCTAAACCGTTGTCGTAAACTAACTTGTCCCCTAAACCGTCCCCATCCCCTAACCCTAACCCTAACCCTAACCCTAACCCTAACCCTAACCCTAACCCTTACCCGAAGCCTTACACTAAACCGTCCCCTAATCCTAAACCGTAAGCTAACACTAACCCGTACCCTAACACGTACGCTCACCCTAAACCGTTGTCGTACCCTAACCTGTCCCCTAAACCGTCCCCGTCCCCTAACCCTAACCCTAAACCTACCCCTAACCCTAACCCTTACCCGAAGCCTTACACTAACCCGTCCCCTAATCCTAACACGTACGCTAACACTAAACCGTACCCTAACACGTACGCTCACCGTAAAACGCTGTCATACCCTAACCTGTCCCCTAAACCGTCCCCGTCCCATAACCCTAACCCTAACCCTAACCCTAACCCTAACCCTTACCCGAAGCCTTACCCTAACCCGTCCCCTAATCCTAACCCGTACGCTAACACTAACCCGTACCCTAACACGTACGCTCACCCTAAACCGTTGTCGTAAACTAACTTGTCCCCTAAACCATCCCCGTCCTCTAAGCCTAACCCTAACCCTAACCCTAAACCTAACCCTTACCCGAAGCCTTACCCTAACCCGTCCCCTAATCCTAACCCGTACGCTAACACTAACCCGTACCCTAACACGTACGCTCAAACTAAACTGTTGTCGTACCCTAACCTATCCCCTAAACCGTCCCCGTCCCCTAACCCTAACCCTAAGCCTACCCCTAAGCCTAACCCTTACCCGAAGCCTTACCCTAACCCGTCCTCTAATCCTAACCCGTACGCTAACACTAAACCGTACCCTAACACGTACGCTCACCCTAAACCGTTGTCGTACCCTAACCTGTCCCCTAAACCGTCCCCGTCCCCTAACCCTAACCCTAACCCTAAGCCTAACCCTAAACCTTACCCGAAGCCTTACCCTAACCCGTCCCCTATTCCTAACCCGTACGCTAACAGTAACCCGTACCCTAACACGTACTCTCACCCTAAACCGTTGTCGTACCCTAAACTGTCCCCTAATCCGTCCCCGTCCCCTAACCCTAACCCTAACCCTAACCCTAACCCTAACCCTTACCCGAAGCCTTACCCTAACCCTTCCCCTAATCCTAACCCGTACGCTAACACTAAGCCGTACTCTAACACGTACGGTCACCCTAAACCGTTGTCGTACCCTAAACTGTCCCCTAATCCGTCCCCGTCCCCTAACCCTAACCCTAACCCTAACCCTAACCCTAGCCCTTACCCGATGCCTTACCCTAACCCGTCCCCTAATCCTAAACCGTAAGCTAACACTAACCCGTACCCTAACACGTACGCTCACCCTAAAGCGTTGTCGTACCCTAACCTGTCCCCTAAACCGTACCCATCCCCTAACCCTAACCCTAACCCTAAGCCTAACCCTAACCCTTACCCGAAGCCTTACCCTAACCCGTCCCCTAATCCTAAACCGTTCGCTAACACTAACCCGTACCCTAACACGTACGCTGACCCTAAACCGTTGTCGTACCCTAACCTGTCCTCTAAACCGTCCCCGTCCCCTAACCCTAACCCTAACCCTATCCCTTACCCGAAGCCTTACCCTAACCCGTCCCCTAATCCTAACCCGTACGCTAACACTAAGCCGTACCCTAACACATACGCTCACCCTAAACCGTTGTCGTATCCGAACCTGTCCCCTAAACTGTCCCCGTCCCATAACCCTAACCCTAACCCTAACCCTAACCCTAACCCTTACCTGATGCCTTACCCTAACCCGTCCCCTAATCCTAACCCGTACGCTAACACTAAACCATACCCTAACACATACGCTCACCCTAAACCGTTGTCGTAAACTAACTTGTCCCCTAAACCGTCCCCATCCTCTAACCGTATCCCTCAACCTAACCCTAACCCTAACCCTTACCCGAAGCCTTACCCTAACCCGTCCCCTAATCCTAACCCTTAAGCTAACACTAACCCGTACTCTAACACATACGCTCACCCTAAACCGTTGTCGTACCCTAAACTGTCCCCTAAACCGTCCCCGTCCCCTAACCCTACCCCTAAACCTACCCCTAACCCTAACCCTTACCCGAAGCCTTACACTAACCCGTCCCCTAATCCTAACCCGTACGCTAACACTAACCCGTACCCTAACACGTACGCTCACCCTAAACCGTTGTCGTAAACTAACTTGTCCCCTAAACCGTCCCCATCCCCTAACTCTAACCCTAACCCTAACCCTAACCCTAACTCTTACCCGAAGCCTTACCCTAACCCGTCCCCTAATCCTAACCCGTACGCTAACACTAACCCTTACCCTAACACGTACGCTCACCCTAAACCGTTGTCGTACCCTAACCTGTCCCCTAAACCATCCCCGTCCTCTAACCCTAACCCTAACCCTAACCCTAAACCTAACCCTTACCCGAAGCCTTACACTAACCCGTCCCCTAATCCTAACCCGTACGCTAACACTAACCCGTACCCTAACACGTACGCTGAGCCTAAACCGTTGTTGTACCCTAACCTGTCCCCTAAACCGTCCCCGTCCCCTAAACCTAACCCTAACCCTAACCCTTACCCGAAGCCTTACCCTAACCCGTCCCCTAATCCTAACCCGTACGCTAACAGTAAACCGTACCCTAACACGTACGCTCACCCTAAAACGTTGTCGTACCCTAACCTGTCCCCTAAACCGTCCCCGTCCCATAACCCTAACCCTAACCCTAACACTTACCCGAAGCCTTACCCTAACCCGTCCCCTAATCCTAACCCGTATGCTAACACTAACCCGTACCCTAACACGTACGCTCACCCTAAACCGTTGTCGTAAACTAACTTGTCCCCTAAACCGTCCCCATCCCCTAACCCTAACCCTAACCCTAAACCTAACCCTTACCCGAAGCCTTACACTAACCCGTCCCCTAATCCTAACCCGTACGCTAACACTAACCCGTACCCTAACACGTACGCTCACCCTAAACCGTTGTCGTACCCTAACCTGTCCCCTAAACCATCCCCGTCCTCTAACCCTAACCCTAACCCTAACCCTAAACATAACCCTTACCCGAAGCCTTACACAAACCCGTCTCCTAATCCTAACCCGTACGCTAACACTAACCCGTACCCTAACACGTACGCTCACACTAAACTGTTGTCGTACCCTAACCTATCCCCTAAACCGTCCCCGTCCCCTAACCCTAAGCCTACCCCTAACCCTAACCCTTACCCGAAGCCTCACCCTAACCCTTCCCCTAATCCTAACCCGTACGCTAACACTAACCCGTACCCTAACACGTACGCTCACCCTAAACCGTTGTCGTACACTAACCTGTCCCCTAAACCGTCCCCGTCCCCTAACCCTAACCCTAACCCTAAGCCTAACCCAAACCCTTACCCGAAGCCTTACCCTAACCCTTCCCCTAATCCTAACCCGTACGCTAACACTAAGCCGAACCCTAACACGTACGCTCACCCTAAACCATTGTCGTATCCTAACCTGTCCCCTAAAATGTCCCCGTCCCATAACCCTAACCCTAACCCTAACCCTAACCCTTACCCGATGCCTTACCCTAAACCGTCCCCTAATCCTAACCCGTAAGCTAACACTAACCCGTACCCTAACACGAACGCTCACCCTAAACCGTTGTCGTACCCTAACCTGTCCCCTAAACCGTCCCCGACCCCTAACCCTAACCCTAAACCTACCCCTAACCCTAACCCTTACCCGAAGCCTTACCCTAACCCTTCCCCTAATACTAACCCGTACGCTAATACTAAACCGTACCCTAACACGTACGATCACCCTAAAACGTTGTCGTACCCTAACCTGTCCCCTAAACCGTCCCCGTCCCATAAACCTAACCCTAACCCTAACCCTAAACCTAACCCTTACCCGAAGCCTTACCCTAACCCGTTCCCTAATCCTAACCCGTACGCTAACACTAACCCGTACCCTAACATGTATGCTCACCCTAAAGCGTTGTCGTAAACTAACTTGTCCCCTAAACCGTCTCCATCCCCTAACACTAACCCTAACCCTAACCCTAACACTAACCCTTACCCGAAGCCTTACCCTAACCCGTCCCCTAATCCTAACCCGTACGCTAACACTAAACCGTACCCTAACACGAACGCTCACCATAAAACGTTGTCGTACCCTAAACTGTCCCCTAAACCATCCCCGTCCCATAACACTAACCCTAACCCTAACCCTAACCCTAACCCTTACCCGACGCCTTACCCTAAACCGTGCCCTAATCCTAAACCGTACGCTAAAACTAACCCGTACCCTAACACGTACGCTCACCCTAAACCATTGTCGTACCCTAACCTGTCTCCTAAACCAACCACGTCCTCTAAACCTAACCCTAACCCTAACCCTAAAGCTAACCCTTACCCAAAGCCTTACCCTAATCCGTCCCCTAATCCTAACCCGTACGCTAACACTAACCCGTACCCTAACACGTACGCTCACCCTAAACCGTTGTCGTACCCTAAACTGTCCCCTAAACCGTCCCCATCCTCTAACCCTAACCCTAAACCTACCCCTAAACCTAACCCTTACCCGAAGCCTTACCCAAACCCGTCCCATAATCCTAACCCGTACGCTAACTCTAACCCGTACCCTAACACGTATGCTCACCCTAAACCGTTGTCGTAAACTAACTTGTCCCCTAAACCGTCCCCATCCCCTAACCCTAACCCTAACCCTAACCCTAACCCTAACCCTAACCCTAACCCTTACCCGAAGCCTTACACTAAACCGTCCCCTAATCCTAAACCGTAAGCTAACACTAACCCCTTACCCTAACACGTACGCTCACCCTAAACCGTTGTCGTACCCTAACCTGTCCCCTAAACCGTCCCCGTCCCCTAACCCTAACCCTAAGCCTACCCCTAACCCTAACCCTTACCCGAAGCCTTACACTAACCCGTCCCCTAATCCTAACCCGTACGCTAACACTAAACCGTACCCTAACACGTACACTCACCCTAAACCGTTGTCGTACCCTAACCTGTCCCCTAAACCGTCCCCGTCCCCGTCCCCTAACCCTAACCCTAAGCCTAACCCTAAACCTTACCCGAAGCCTTACCCTAACCCGTCCCCTATTCCTAACCCGTACGCTAACAGTAACCCGTACCCTAACACGTACTCTCACCCTAAACCGTTGTCGTACCCTAAACTGTCCCCTAATCCGTCCCCGTCCCCTAACCCTAACCCTAACCCTAACCCTAACCCTAACCCTTACCCGAAGCCTTACCCTAACCCTTCCCCTAATCCTAACCCGTACGCTAACACTAAGCCGTACTCTAACACGTACGGTCACCCTAAACCGTTGTCGTACCCTAAACTGTCCCCTAATCCGTCCCCGTCCCCTAACCCTAACCCTAACCCTAACCATAACCCTAGCCCTTACCCGATGCCTTACCCTAACCCGTCCCCTAATCCTAAACCGTAAGCTAACACTAACCCGTACCCTAACACGTACGCTCACCCTAAACCGTTGTCGTACCCTAACCTGTCCCCTAAACCGTACCCATCCCCTAACCCTAACCCTAACCCTAAGCCTAACACTAACCCTTACCCGAAGCCTTACCCTAACCCGTCCCCTAATCCTAAACCGTTCGCTAACACTAACCCGTACCCTAACACGTACGCTGACCCTAAACCGTTGTCGTACCCTAACCTGTCCTCTAAACCGTCCCCGTCCCCTAACCCTAACCCTAACCCTATCCCTTACCCGAAGCCTTACCCTAACCCGTCCCCTAATCCTAACCCGTACGCTAACACTAAGCCGTACCCTAACACATACGCTCACCCTAAACCGTTGTCGTATCCGAACCTGTCCCCTAAACTGTCCCCGTCCCATAACCCTAACCCTAACCCTAACCCTAACCCTAACCCTTACCTGATGCCTTACCCTAACCCGTCCCCTAATCCTAACCCGTACGCTAACACTAAACCATACCCTAACACATACGCTCACCCTAAACCGTTGTCGTAAACTAACTTGTCCCCTAAACCGTCCCCATCCTCTAACCGTATCCCTCAACCTAACCCTAACCCTAACCCTTACCCGAAGCCTTACCCTAACCCGTCCCCTAATCCTAACCCTTAAGCTAACACTAACCCGTACTCTAACACATACGCTCACCCTAAACCGTTGTCGTACACTAAACTGTCCCCTAAACCGTCCCCGTCCCCTAACCCTACCCCTAAACCTACCCCTACCCCTAACCCTTACCCGAAGCCTTACCCTAACCCGTCCCCTAATCCTAACCCGTACGCTAACACTAAACCGTACCCTAACACGTACGCTCACCCTAAAACGTTTTCGTACCCTAACCTGTCCCCTAAACCGTCCCCGTCCCATAACACTAACCCTAACCCTAACCCTAACCCTAACCCTTACCCGAAGCCTTACCCTAACCCGTCCCCTAATCCTAACCCGCACGCTAACACTAACCCGTACCCTAACACGTACGCTCACCCTAAACCGTTGTCGTAAACTAACATGTCCCCTAAACCGTCCCCATCCCCTAACCCTAACCCTAACCCTAACCCTAACCATAACCCTAACACTTACCCGAAGCCTTACCCTAACCCGTCCCCTAATCCTAACCCGTACGCTAACACTAACCCGTACCCTAACACGTACGCTCAACCTAAACCATTGTCATACACTAACCTGTCCCCTAAACCATCCCCGACCTCTAACCCTAACCCTAACCCTAACCCTAAACCTAACCCTTACCCGAAGCCTTACCCTAACCTGTCCCCTAATCCTAAACCGTACGCTAACACTAACCCGTACCCTAACACGTACGCTCACCCTAAACCGTTGTCGTACCCTAACCTGTCCCCTGAACCGTCCCCGTCCCCTAACCATAACCCTAACCCTAACACTTAACCGAAGTCTTACCCTAACCCGTCCCCTAAACCTAACCCGTACGCTAACACTAAACCGTACCCTAACACGTACGCTGACCCTAAACCGTTGTCGTAAACTAACTTGTCCCCTAAATCGTCCCCATCCCATAATCCTAACCCTAACCCTAACCCTAACCCTAACCCTTACCCGAAGCCTTACCCTAACCCGTCCCCTAATCCTAACCCGTACGCTAACCCTAACCCGTACCCTAACAGGTACGCTGACCCTAAACCGTTTTCGTAAACTAACTTGTCCCCTAAACCGTCCCAATCCCCTAATCCTAACCCTAACCCTAAACCTACCCCTAACCCTAACCCTTACCCGAAGCCTTACCCTAACCCGTCCCCAAATCCTAACCCGTACGCTAACACTATCACGTACCCTAACACGTACGCTGACCCTAAACCGTTGTCGTACCCTAACCTGTCCCCTAAACCGTCCCCATCCCCTAACCCTAACCCTAACACTAACCCTTAACAGAAGCCTTACCCTAACCCGTCCCCTAATCCTAACCCGTACGCTAACACTAACCCCTACCCTAACACGTACACCGACCCTAAACCGTTGTCGTAAACTAACTTGTCCACTAAACCGTCCCCATCCCCTAATCCTAACCCTAACCCTAACCCTAACCCTAACCCTTACCCGAAGCCTTACCCTAACCCTTCCCCTAATCCTAACCCGTACGCTAACACTAACCCGTACCCTAACACGTACGCTCACCCTAAACCGTTGTCGTATACTAACCTGTCCCCTAAACTGTCCCCGTCCCATAACCCTAACCCTAACCCTAACCCTAACCCTAACCCTTACCCGATGCCTTACCCTAACCCGTCCCCTAATCCTAACCCGTAAGCTAACACTAACCCGTACCCTAACACGTACGCTCACCCTAAACCGTTGTCGTACGCTAACCTGTCCCCTAAACCGTCCCCGTCCCCTAACCCTAACCCTAAATATACCCCTAACCCTAACCCTTACCCGAAGCCTTACCCTAACCCGTCCCCTAATCCTAACCCGTACGCTAACACTAAACCGTACCCTAACACGTACGCTCACCCTAAAACCTTGTCGTACCCTAAACTGTCCCCTAAACCGTCCCTGTCCCATAACCCTAACCCTAACCCTAACCCTAACACTAACCCTTACCCGAAGCCTTACCCTAACCCGTCCCCTAATCCTAACCCGTACGCTAACACTAACCCGTACCCTAACACGTACGCTCACCCTAAACCGTTGTCGTAAACTAACTTGTCCCCTAAACCGTCCCCATCCCCTAACCCTAACCCTAACCCTAACCCGAACCCTAACACTTACCCAAAGCCTTACCCTAACCCGTACCCTAATCCTAACCCGTACGCTAACACTAACCCGTACCCTAACACGTACGCTCAACCTAAACCATTGTCGTACCCTAACCTGTCCCCTAAACCATCCCCGTCCTCTAACCCTAACCCTAACCCTAACCCAAAACCTAACCCTTACCCGAAGCCTTACCCTAACCCGTCCCCTAATCCTAACCCGTACGCTAACACTAACCCGTACCCTAACACGTACGCTCACCCTAAACCGTTTTCGTAAACTAACTTGTCCCCTAAACCGTCCCCATCCCCTAAGCATAACCATAACCCTAACCCTAACCCTAACCCTTACCCGAAGCCTTACCCTAACCAGTCCCCTAATCCTAACCCGTAAGCTAACACTAACCCGTACCCTAACACGTACGCTCACCCTAAACCTTTTTCGTACCCTAACCTGTCCCCTAAACCGTCCCCGTCCCCTAACCCTAACCCTAAACCTACCCCTAACCCTAACCCTTACCCGAAGCCTTAACCTAACCCGTCCCCTAATCCTAACCCGCAGGCTAACACTAAACCGTACCCTAACATGTACGCTCACCCTAAAACGTTGTCGTACCCTAACCTGTCCCATAAATCGTCCCCGTCCCATAACCCTAACCCTAACCCTAACCCTAACCCTAACCCTTACCCGAAGCCTTACCCTAACCCGTACCCTAATCCTAACCCGTACGCTAACACTAACCCGTACCCTAACACGTACGCTCACCCTAAAACGTTGTCGTAATCTAACTTGTCCCCTAAACCTTCCCCATCCCCTAACCCTAACCCTAACCCTAACCCTAACCCTAACTCTTACCCGAAGCCTTACCCTAACCCGTCCCCTAATCCTAACCCGTACGCTAACACTAACCCTTACCCTAAAACGTACGCTCACCCTAAACCGTTGTCGTACCCTAACCTGTCCCCTAAACCATCCCCGTCCTCTAACCCTAACCCTAAGCCTACCCCTAACCCTAACCCTTACCCGAAGCCTTACCCTAACCCTTCCCCTAATCCTAACCCGTACGCTAACACTAACCCGTACCCTAACACGTACGCTCACCCTAAACCTTTGTCGTACACTAACCTGTCCCCTAAACCGTCCCCGTCCCGTAACCCTAACCCTAACCCTAAGCCTAACCCAAACCCTTACCCGAAGCCTTACCCTAACCCTTCCCCTAATCCTAACCCGTACGCTAACACTAAGCCGAACCCTAACACGTACGCTCACCCTAAACCGTTGTCGTATCCTAACCTGTCCCCTAAACTGTCCCCGTCCCATAACCCTAACCCTAACCCTAACCCTAACCCTTACCCGATGCCTTACCCTAAACCGTCCCCTAATCCTAACCCGTAAGCTAACACTAACCCGTGCCCTAACACAAACGCTCACCCTAAACTGTTGTCGTACCCTAACCTGTCCCCTAAACCGTCCCCGACCCCTAACCCTAACACTAAACCTACCCCTAACCCTAACCCTTACCCGAAGCCTTACCCTAACCCTTCCCCTAATACTAACCCGTACGCTAATACTAAACCGTACCCTAACACGTACGATCACCCTAAAACGTTGTCGTACCCTAACCTGTCCCCTAAACCGTCCCCGTCCCATAACCCTAACCCTAACCCTAACCCTAACCCTAACCCTTACCCGAAGCCTTACCCTAACCCGTCCCCTAATCCTAACCCGTACGCTAACACTAACCCGTACCCTAACATGTATGCTCACCCTAAACCGTTGTCGTAAACTAACTTGTCCCCTACACCGTCCCCATCCCCTAACCCTAACCCTAACCCTAACCCTAACCCTTACCCGAAGCCTTACCCTAACCCGTCACCTAATCCTAACCCGTACGCTAACACTAAACCATACCCAAACACGAACGCTCACCATAAAACGTTGTCGTACCCTAAACTGTCCCCTAAACCATCCCCGTCCCATAACACTAACCCTAACCCTAACCCTAACCCTAACCCTTACCCGAAGCCTTACCCTAAACCGTCCCCTAATCCTAAACCGTACGCTAAAACTAACCCGTACCCTAACACGTACGCTCACCCTAAACCATTGTCGTACCCTAACCTGTCTCCTAAACCATCTACGTCCTCTAAACCTAACCCTAACCCTAACCCTAAAGCTAACCCTTACCCAAAGCCTTACCCTAATCCGTCCCCTAATCCTAACCCGTACGCTAACACTAACCCGTACCCTAACACGTACGCTCACCCTAAACCGTTGCCGTACCCTAAACGGTCCCCTAAACCGTCCCCATCCTCTAACCCTAACCCTAAACCTACCCCTAAACCTAACCCTTACCCGAAGCCTTACCCTAACCCGTCCCCTAATCCTAACCCGTACGCTAACTCTAACCCGTACCCTAACACGTATGCTCACCCTAAACCGTTGACGTAAACTATCTTGTCCCCTAAACCGTCCCCATCCCCTAACCCTAACCCTAACCCTAACCCTAAACCTAACCCTAACCCTTACCCGAAGCCTTACCCTAACCCGTCCCCTAAACCTAACCCGTAATCTAACACTAACCCGTACCCTAACACGTACGCTCACCCTAAACCGTTGTCGTACCCTAACCTGTCCCCTAAACCGTCCCCGTCCCCTAACCCTAACCCTAAACCTACCCCTAACCCTAACCCTTACCCGAAGCCTTACCCTAACCCGTCCCCTAATCCTAACCCGTACGCTAATACTAAACCGTACCCTAACACGTACGCTCACCGTAAAACGCTGTCATACCCTAACCTGTCCCCTAAACCGTCCCCGTCCCATAACCCTAACCCTAACCCTAACCCTAACCCTAACCCTTACCCGAAGCCTTACCCTAACCCGTCCCCTAATCCTAACCCGTACGCTAACACTAACCGGTACCCTAACACGTACGCTCACCCTAAACCGTTGTCGTAAACTAACTTGTCCCCTAAACCATCCCCGTCCTCTAACCCTAACCCTAACCCTAACCCTAAACCTAACCCTTACCCGAAGCCTTACCCTAACCCGTCCCCTAATCCTAACCCATACGCTAACACTAACCCGTACCCTAACACGTACGCTCAAACTAAACTGTTGTCGTACACTAACCTATCCCCTAAACCGTCCCCGTCCCCTAACCCTAACCCTAAACCTAACCCTAACCCTAACCCTTACCCTAACCCTTACCCTAACCCGTCCCCTAATCCTAAACCGTAAGCTAACACTAACCCGTACCCTAACACGTACGCTCACCCTAAACCATTGTCGTACCCTAAGCTGTCCCCTAACCGTCCCCGTCCCCTAACACTAACCCTAACCCTAAACCTTAACCGAAGCCTTACCCTAACCCGTCCCCTAATCCTAACCCGAACGCTAACACTAAACCGTACCCTAACACGTACGCTGACCCCAAACCGTTGTCGTAAACTAAGTTGTCCCCTAAACCGTCCCCATCCCCTAATCCTAACCCTAACCCTAACCCTAACCCTAACCCTTACCCGAAGCCTTACCCTAACCCGTCCCCTAATCCTAACCCGTACGCTAACACCAACCCGTACCCTATCACGTACGCTCACCCTAAACCGTTGTCGTACCCTAACCTGTCCCCTAAACCGTCCCCATCCCCTAACCCTAACCCTAACCCTAAGCCTAACCCTAACCCTTACCCGAAGCCTTACCCTAAAACGTCCCCTAATCCTAAACCGTTCGCTAACACTAACCCGTACCCTAACACGTACGCTGACCCTAAACCGTTGTCGTACCCTAACCTGTCCCCTAAACCGTCCCCGTCCCCTAACCCTAACCCTAACCCTATCCCTTACCCGAAGCCTTACCCTAACCCGTCCCCTAATCCTAACCCGTACGCTAACACTAAGCCGTACACTAACACATACGCTCACCCTAAACTGTTGTCGTATCCGAACCTGTCCCCTAAACTGTCCCCGTCCCATAACCCTAACCCTAACCCTAACCCTAACCCTAACCCTTACCCGATGCCTTACCCTAACCCGTCCCCTAATCCTAACCCGTACGCTAACACTAACCCATACCCTAACACGTACGCTCACACTAAACTGTTGTCGTATCCTAATCTATCCCCTAAACCGTCCCTGTCCCCTAACCCTAACCCTAAGCCTAACCCTAACCCTACCCCTTACCTGAAGCCTTACCCTAACCCGTCCCCTAATCCTAACCCGTACGCTAACAGTAACCCGTACCCTAACACGTACGCTCACCCTAAACAGTTGTCGTACCCTAACCTGTCCCCTAAACCGTCAGTGTCCCCTAACCCTAACCCTAACCCTAAGCCTAACCCTAACCCTTACCCGAAGCCTTACCCTAACCCGTCCCCTAATCCTAACCCGTACGCTAACCCTAACCCGTACCCTAACACGTACGCTCACCCGAAACCGTTGTTGTACCCTAAACTGTCCCCTAAACCGTCCCCGTCCCCTAACCCTAACCCTAAACCTAACACTAACACTAACCCTTACCCGAAGCCTTATCCTAACCCTTCCCGTAATCCTAACCAGTACGCTAACACTAAGCCGTACCCTAACACGTACGCTCACCGTAAACCGTTGTCGTATACGAACCTGTCCCCTAAACTGTCCCCGTCCCATAACCCTAACGCTAACCCTAAACCTAACCCTAACCGTTACCCGATGCCTTACCCTAACCCGTCCCCTAATCCTAAACCGTAAGCTAACACTAATCTGTACCCTAACACGTACGCTCACCCTAAACCGTTGTGGTACCCTAACCTGTCCCCTACACCGTCCCCGTCCCCTAACCCTAACCCTAACCATAACCCTTACCCGAAGCCTTACCATATCCCGACCCCTAATCCTAACCCGTACGCTAACACTAACACGTACCCTAACACGTACGCTCACCCTAAACGGTTGTCGTAAACTAACTTGTCCCCTAAACCGTCCCCATCCCCTAACCCTAACCCTAACCCTAACACTAACCCTAACCCTTACCCGAAGCCTTACCGTAACCCGTCCCCTAATCCTAACCCGTACGCTAACACTAACCCCTACCCTAACACGTACGCTCACCCTAAACCGTTGTCGTACCCTAACCTGTCCCCTAAACCGTCCCCGTCCCCGTCCCCTAACCCTAACCATTAACCGAAGCCTTACCCTAATCCGCCCCTAAACCTAAACCGTACGCTAACACTAACCCGTACCCTAACACATACGCTGACACTAAACCGTTGTCGTTCCCTAACCTGTCCCCTAAACCGTCCCCGTCCCCTAACCCTAACACTAACCCTATCCCTTACCCGAAGCCTTACCCTAACCCGTCCCCTAATCCTAACCCGTATGCTAACACTAACCCGTACCCTAACACGTACGCTCACCCTAAATCGTTGTCGTACCCTAACCTGTGCCCTAAACCATCCCCGTCCCCTAACCCTAACCCTAACCCTAACCCTAAACCTAACCCTTACCCGAAGCCTTACACTAACCCGTCCCCTAATCCTAACCCGTACGCTAACACTAACCCGTACCCTAACACGTACGCTCACATTAAACTGTTGTCGTACACTCACCTATCCCCTAAACCGTCCCCGTCCTCTAACCCTAACCCTAAGCCTAACCCTAACCCTAACCCTAACCCTTAACCGAAGCCTTACCCTAACCCGTCCCCTAATCCTAACCCGTACGCTAACACTAACCCGTACCCTAACACGTATGCTCACCCTAAACCGTTGTCGTACCCTAACCTGTCCCCTAAACCGTCCCCGTCCCCTAACCCTAACCCTAACCCTAAGCCTAACCCTAACCCTTACCTGAAGCCTTACCCTAACCTGTCCCCTAATCCTAACCCGTACGCTAACACTAACCCGTACCCTAACACGTACGCTCACCCTAAACCGTTGTCGTAAACTAACTTGTACCCTAAACCGTCCCCGTCCCCTAACCCTAACCCTAACCCTAACCCTAACCCTAACCCTTACCCGAAGCCTTATCCTAACCCGTCCCCTAATCCTAACCCGTACGCTAACACTAACCCGTACCCTAACACGTACGCTGACCCTAAACCGTTGTCGTACACTAACCTGTCCCCTAAACCGTCCCCATCCCCTAACCCTAACCCTAACCCTAACCCTTATCCGAAGCCTTACCCTAACCCGTCCCCTAATCCTCACCCGTACGCTAACACTAACCCGTACCCTAACACGTACGCTGACCCTAAACCGTTGTCGTAAACTAACTTGTCCCCTAAACCGTCCCCATCCCCTAATCCTAACCCTAACCCTAACCCTAATCCTAACCCTTACCCGAAGCCTTACCCTAACACGTCCCCTAATCCTAACCCGTACGCTAACACTAAGCCATACTCTAACACGTACGCTCACCCTAAACCGTTGTTGTACCCTAACCTGTCCCCTAAACCGTCCCCGTCCCCTAATCCTAACCCTAACCCTAACCCTAACCCTAACCCTTACCCGAAGCATTACACTAAACCGTCCCCTAATACTAGCCCGTACGCTAACACTAATCCGTACCCTAACACGTACGCTCACCCTAAACCGTTGTCGTACCCCAACCTGTCCCCTACACCGTCCCCGTCCCCTCACCCTAACCCTAACCCTAACCCTAAACCTAACCATAACCCTAACACTAACCCTTACCCGAAGCATTACCCTAAACCGTCCCCGAATCCTAAACCGTACGCTAACACTAACCCGTACCCTAACACGTACGCTCACCCTAAACCGTTATCGTACCCTAACCTGTCCCCTAAACCTTCCCCGTCCCCAAACCCTAACCCTAAACCTAACCCTTACCCGAAGCCTTACCCTAACCCGTCCCCTAATCCTAACCCGTACGCTAACACTAACTCGTACCCTAACACGTACGCTCACCCTAAACTGTTGTCGTACACTAACCTGTCCCCTAAACCATCCCCGTCCTCTAACCCTAACCCTAACCCTAACCCTAAACCTAACCCTTACCCGAAGCCTTACCCTAACCCGTCCCCTAATCCTAACCCATTCGCTAACACTAAACCGTACCCTAACACGTACGCTCACCCTAAACCTTTGTCGTACCCTAAACTGTCCCTTAAACCATCCCCGTCCTCTAACCCTAACCCTAACCCTAACCCTAAACCTAACCCTTACCCGAAGCCTTACACAAACCCGTCTCCTAATCCTAACCCGTACGCTAACACTAACCCGTACCCTAACACGTACGCTCACACTAAACTGTTGTCGTACCCTAACCTATCCCCTAAACCGTCCCCATCGCCTAACCCTAACCCTAAGCCTAACCCTAACCCTAACCCTTACCTGAAGCCTTACCCTAGCCCGTCCCCTAATCCTAGCACGTCCGCTAACACTAACCCGTACCCTAACACGTTCGCTCACCCTAAACCGTTGTCGTATACTAACCTGTCCCCTAAACTGTCCCCATCCCATAACCCTAACCCTAACCCTAACCCTAACCCTTACCCGATGCCTTAGCCTAACCCGTCCCCTAATCCTAACCCGTAAGCTAACACTAACCCGTACCCTAACACGTACACTCACCCTAAACCGTTGTCGTACCCTAACCTGTCCCCTAAACCGTCCCCGTCCCCTAACCCTAACCCTAAATCTACCCCTAACCCTAACCCTTACCCGAAGCCTTACCCTAACCCGTCCCCTAATCCTAACCCGTACGCTAACACTAAACCGTACCCTAACACGTACGCTCACCCTAAAACGTTGTCGTACCCTAAACTGTCCCCTAAACCATCCCCGTCCTCTAACCCTAACCCTAACCCTAACCCTAAACCTAACCCTTACCCGAAGCCTTACCCTGACCCGTCCCCTAATCCTAACCCGTACGCTAACACTAACCCGTACCCTAACACGTACGCTCACCCTAAACCGTTGTCGTAAACTAACTTGTCCCCTAAACCGTCCCTATCCCCTAACCATAAACCTAACCCTAACCCTAACGCTAACCCTTACCCGAAGCCTTACCCTAACCCGTCCCCTAATCCTAACCCGTACCCTAACACGTACGCTGACCCTAAACCGTTGTCGTACCCTAACCTGTCCCCTAAACCTTCCCCGTCCCCTAACCCTAACCCTAACCCTAACCCTTACCCGAAGCCTTACCCTAACCCGTCCCCTAATCCTAACCCGTACGCTAACACTAAACCATACCCTAACACGTACGCTCACCCTAAAACGTTGACGTACCCTAACCTGTCCCCTAAACCGTCCCCGTCCCATAACCCTAACCCTAAACCTAACCCTTACCCGAAGCCTTACCCTAACCCGTCCCCTAATCCTAACCCGTACGCTAACACTAACCCGTACCCTAACACGAACGCTCACCCTAAACCGTTGTCGTAAACTAACTTGTCCCCTAAACCGTCCCCATCCCCTAACCCTAAACCTAACCCTAACCCTAACTCTAACCCTTACACGAAGCCTTACCCTAAACCGTCCCCTAATCCTAACCCGTACGCTAACACTAACCCGTACCCTAACACGTACGCTCACCCTAAACTGTTGTCATACCCTAACCTGTCCCCTAAACCATCCCCGTGCTCTAACCCTAACCCTAACCCTAACCCTAAACCTAACCATTACCCGAAGCCTTACCAAAACCCGTCTCCTAATCTTAACCCGTACGCTAACACTAACCCGTACCCTAACACGTACGCTCACACTAAACTGTTGTCGTACCCTAACCTATCCCCTAAACCGTCCCCGTCCCCTAACCCTAACCCTAAGCCTAACCCTAACCCTAACCCTTACCCGAAGCCTTACCCTAACCCGTCCCCTAATCCTAACCCGTACGCTAACGCTAACCCGTACCCTAACACGTACTCTCACCCTAAACCGTTGTCGTACACTAACCTGTCCCCTAACCGTGCCCGTCCCCTAACCCTAACCCTAACCCTAAGCCTAACCCTAACCCTTACCCGAAGCCTTACCCTATCCCTTCCCCTAATCCTAACCCGTACGCTAACACTAAGCCGTACCCTAACACGTACGCTCACCCTAAACCGTTGTCGTATCCTAACCTGTCCCCTAAACTGTCCCCGTCCCATAACCCTAACCCTAACCCTAACCCTAACCCTTACCCGATGCCTTACCCTAACCCTTCCCCTAATCCTAACCCGTAAGCTAACACTAACCCGTACCCTAACACGTACGCTCACCCTAAACCGTTGTCGTACACTAACCTGTCCCCTTAACCGTCCCCGTCCCCTAACCCTAACCCTAAATCTACCCCTAACCCTAACCCTTACCCGAAGCCTTACCCTAACCCGTCCCCTAATCCTAACCCGTACGCTAACACTAAACCGTACCCTAACACGAACGCTCACAATAAAACGTTGTCGTACCCTAAACTGTCCCCTAAACCATCCCCGTCCCATAACACTAACCCTAACCCTAACCCTAACCCTAACCCTTACCTGAAGCCTTACCCTAAACCGTCCCCTAATCCTAAACCGTACGCTAACACTAACCCGTACCCTAACACGTACGCTCACCCTAAACCATTGTCGTACCCTAACCTGTCTCCTAAACCATCCACGTCCTCTAAACCTAACCCTAACCCTAACCCTAAAGCTAACCCTTACCCAAAGCCTTACCCTAATCCGTCCCCTAATCCTAACCCGTAGGCTAACACTAACCCGTACCCTAACACGTACGCTCACCCTAATCCGTTGTCGTACCCAAAACTGTCCCCTAAACCGTCCCCATCCTCTAACCCTAACCCTAAACCTACCCCTAAACCTAACCCTTACCCGAAGCCTTACCCTAACCCGTCCCCTAATCCTAACCCGTACGCTAACTCTAACCCGTACCCTAACACGTATGCTCACCCTAAACCGTTGTCGTAAACTAACTTGTCCCCTAAACCGTCCCCATCCCCTAACCCTAACCCTAACCCTAACCCTAACCCTAACACTTACCCGAAGCCTTACCCTAACCCGTCCCCTAATCCTAACCCGTAAGCTAACACTAACCCGTACCCTTACACGTACGCTCACCCTAAACCGTTGTCGTACCCTAACCTGTCCCCTAAACTGTCCCCGTCCCCTAACCCTAACCCTAAACCTACCCCTAACCCTAACCCTTACCCGAAGCCTTACCCTAACCCGTCCCCTAATCCTAACCCGTACGCTAACACTAAACCGTACCCTAACACGTACGCTCACCCTAAAACGTTGTCATACCCTAACCTGTCCCCTAAACCGTCCCCGTCCCATAACCCTAACCCTAACACTAACCCTAACCCTAACCCTTACCCGAAGCCTTACCCTAACCCTTCCCCTAATCCTAACCCGTACGCTAACACTAACCCATACCCTAACACGTACGCTCACCCTAAACCGTTGTCGTAAATTAACTTGTCCCCTAAACCATACCCGTCCTCTAACCCTAACCCTAACCCTAACCCTAAACCTAACCCTTACCCGAAGCCTTACCCTAACCCGTCCCCTAATCCTAACCCATATGCTAACACTAACCCGTACCCTAACACGTACGCTCAAACTAAACTGTTGTCGTACCCTAACCTATCCCCTAAACCGTCGCCGTCCCCTAACCCTAACCCTAAGCCTACCCCTAAGCCTAACCCTTACCCGAAGCCTTACCCTAACCCGTCCTCTAATCCTAACCCGTACGCTAACACTAAACCGTACCCTAACACGTACGCTCACCCTAAACCGTTGTCGTACCCTAACCTGTCTCCTAAAACGTCCCCGTCCCCGAACCCTAACCCTAACCCTAAGCCTAACCCTAACCCTTACCCGAAGCCTTACCCTAACCCGTCCCCTAATCCTAAACCGTACGCTAACACTAACCCGTACCCTAACACGTACTCTCACCCTAAACCGTTGTCGTACCCTAAACTGTCCCCTAAACCGTCCCCGTCCCCTAACCCTAACCCTAACCCTAACACTAACCCTAACCCTTACCCGAAGCCTTACCCTAACCCGTCCCCTAATCCTAACCCGTACGCTAACACTAACCCGTACCCTAACACGTACGCTGACCCGAAACCGTTGTCATAAACTAACTTGTCCCCTAAACCGTCCCCATGCCCTAATCATAACCCTAACCCTAACCCTAACCCTAACCCTTACCCGAAGCCTTACCCTAACCCGTCCCATAATCCTAACCCGTTCGCTAAGACTAAACCGAACCCTAACACGTACGCTCACCCTAAACCGTTGTCGTACCCTAAACTGTCCCCTAAACCGTCCCCGTCCCCTAACCCTAACCCTAACCCTAACCCTAACACTAACCCTTACCCGAAGCCTTACCCTAACCCTTCCCCTAATCCTAACCCGTACGTTAACACTAAGCCGTACCCTAACACGTACGCTCACCCTAAACGGTTGTCGTACCCTAAACTGTCCCCTAAACAGTCCCCGTCCCCTAACCCTAACCCTAACCCTAACCCTAACACTAACCCTTACCCGAAGCCTTACCCTAACCCTTCCCCTAATCCTAAGCCGTACGCTAACACTAAGCCGTACCCTAACACGTACGCTCACCCTAAACCGTTGTCGTAAACTAACTTGTCCCCTAAACCGTCCCCATCCCCTAACCCTAACCCTAACCCTAACCTTAACCCTAACCCTTACCCGAAGCCTTACACTAACCCGTCCCCTAATCCTAACCCTTAAGCTAACACTAACCAGTACCCTAACACGTACGCTCACCCTAAACCGTTGTCGTACGCTAACCTGTCACCTAAACCGTCCCCGTCCCCTAACCCTACCCCTAAACCTACCCCTAACCCTAACCCTTACACGAAGCCTTACCCTAACCCGTCCCCTAATCCTAACCCGTACGCTAACACTAAACCGTACCCTAACACGTACGCTCACCCTAAAACGTTGTTGTACCCTAAACTGTCCCCTAAACCGACCCCGTCACATAACACTAACCCTAACCCTAACCCTAACCCTAACCCTTACCCGAAGCCTTACCCTAACCCGTCCCCTAATCCTAACCCGTACGCTAACACTAAACCGTACCCTAACACGTACGCTCAACCTAAACCGATGTCGTATGCTAACCTGTCCCCTAAACCATCCCCGACCTCTAACCCTAACCCTAACCCTAACCCTAAACCTAACCCTTACCCGAAGCCTTACCCTAACCCGTCCCCTAATCCTAACCCGTACGCTAACACTAACCCGTACCCTAACACGTACGCTCACCGTAAACTGTTGTCGTACCAGAACCTGTCCCCTAAACCGTCCCTGTCCCCTAATACTAACCCTAACACTAAGCCTAACCCTAACCCTTACCCGAAGCCTTACCCTAACCCGTCCCCTAATCCAAACAGTACGCTAACACTAACCCAAACCCTAACACGTACGCTCACCCTAAACCGTTGTCGTACCCTAAACTGTCCCCTAAACCGTCCCCGTCCCCTAACCCTAACCCTATCCCTAACCCTAACCCTTACCCGAAGCCTTACCCTAATCCTTCCCCTAATCCTAACCCGTACGCTAACACTTACCCGTACCCTAACACGTACGCTGACCCTAAACCGTTGTCGTAAACTAACCTGTCCCCAAAACTGTCCCCGTGCCATAACCCTAACCCTAACCCTAACCCTAACCCTAACCCTTACCCGAAGCCTTACCCTAACCCATCCCCTAATCCTAACGCGTACGCTAACACTAACCACTATCCTAACACATACGCTGACCCTAAACAGTTGTTGTACCCTAACCTGTCCCCTAAACCGTCCCCGTCCCCTAACCCTAACCCTAACCCTATCCCTTACCCGAAGCCTTACCCTAACCCGTCCCCTAATCCTAACCCGTACGCTAACACTTACCCGTACTCTAACAGGTACGCTCACCCTAAACCGCTGTCGTACCCTAACCTGTCCCCTAAACCATCTCTGTCCTCTAACCCTAACCCTAACACTAACCCTAAACCTAACCCTTACCCGAAGCCTTACCCTAACCCGTCCCCTAATCCTAACCCATACGCTAACACTAACCCGTACCCTGACACGTATGCTCACACTAAACTGTTGTCATACCCTAACGTATTCCCTAAACCGTCCCCGTGCCCTAACCCTAACCCTAAGCCTAACCCTAACCCTAATCCTTACCCGAAGCCTTACCCTAACCCGTCCCCTAATCCTAACCCGTACGCTAACACTAACACGTACCCTAACACGTACGCTCACCCTAAACCGTTGTCGTACCCTAACCTGTCCCCTAAACTGTCCCCGTCCCATAACCCTAACCCTAACCCTAACCCTAACCCTAACCCTTACCCGATGCCTTACCCTAACCCGTCCCCTAATCCTAACCCGTACGCTAACACTAACCCATACCCTAACACGTACGCTCACACTAAACTCTTGTCGTACCCTAACCTATCCCCTAAACAGTCCCCGTCCCCTAACCCTAACCCTAAGCCTAACCTTAACCCTAACCCTTACCTGAAGCCTTACCCTAACCCGTCCCCTAAACCTAAACCGTACGCTAACACTAACCCGTACCCTAACACGTACGCTCACCCTAAACCGTTGTCGTACCCTAACCTGTCCCCTAAACCGTCCCCGTCCCCTAACCCTAACCCTAACCCTAAGCCTAACCCTAACCCTTACCCGAAGCCTTACCCTAACCCGTCCCCTAATCCTAACCCGTAAGCTAACACTAACCCGTACCCTAACACGTACGCTCACCCTAAACCGTTGTTGTTCCCTAAACTGTCCCCTAAACCATCCCCGTCCCCTAACCCTAACCCTAACCCTAACACTAACCCTAACCCTTACCCGAAGCCTTATCCTAACCCTTCCCATAATCCTAACACGTACGCTAACACTAAGCCGTACCCTAACACGTACGCTCACCGTAAAACGTTGTCGTATCCTAACCAGTCCCCTAAACTGTCCCCATCCCATAACCCTAACCCTAACCCTAACCCTAACCCTAACCGTTACCCGATGCCTTACCCTAACCCGTCCCCTAATCCTAAACCGTAAGCTAACACTAAACCGTACCCTAACACGTACGCTCACCCTAAACCGTTGTCGTAACCTAACCTGTCCCCTAAACCGTCCCCATCCCCTAACCCTAACCCTAACACTAACCCTAACCCTAAACCTTACCCGAAGCCTTACCCTAACCCGTCCCCTAATCCTAACCCGTACGCTAACACTAACCCGTACCCTAACACGGACCCTGACCCTAAACCGTTGTCGTACACTTACCTGTCCCCTAAACTGTCCCCGTGCCATAACCCTAACCCTAACCCTAACCCAACCGTAACCCTTACCCGAAGCCTTAACCTAACCCGTCCCCTAATCCTAACCCGTACGCTAACACTAACCCGTACCCTAACACATACGCTGACCCTAAACAGTTGTCGTACCCTAACCTGTCCCCTAAACCGTCCCCGTCCCCTAACCCTTACCCTAAACCTATCCCTTACCCGAAGCCTTACCCTAACCCGTCCCCGAATCCTAATCCGTACGCTAACACTAACCCGTACCCTAACATGTACACTCACCCTAAACCGTTGTCGTACCCTAACCTGTCCCCTAAACCATCCCCATCCTCTAACCCTAACCCTAACCCTAACCCTAAACCTAACCCTTACCCGAAGCCTTACCCTAACCCGTCCCTTAATCCTAATCCGTACGCTAACACTAACCCGTACCCTAACACGTACGCTGACCCTAAACCGTTGTCGTAAACTAACTTGTCCCCTAAACCGTCCCCATCCCCTAATCCTAACCCTAACCCTAACCCTAACCCTAACCCTTACCCGAAGCCTTACCCTAACCCGTCCCCTAATCCTAACCCGTACGCTAACACCAACCCGTACCCTAACACGTACGCTCACCCTAAACCGTTGTCGTACCCTAACCTGTCCCCTAAACCGTCCCCGTCCCCTAACCCTAACCCTAACCCTAACCCTAACCCTAACCCTTACCCGAAGCATTGCCCTAAACCGTCCCCTAATACTAACCCGTACGCTAAAACTAATCTGTACCCTAACACGTACGCTCACCCTAAACCGTTGTCGTACCCTAACCTGTCCCCTACACCGTCCACGTCCCCTAACCCTAACCCTAACCCTAACCCTAACCATAACCCTAACCCTAACCCTTACCCGAAGCCTTACCCTAAGCCGACCCCTAATCCTAACCCGTACCCTAACACGTACGCTGACCCTATACCGTTGTCGTACCCTAACCTGTCCCCTAAACCGTCCCCGTCCCCTAACCCTAATGCTAACCCTAACCCTTAACCGTAGCCTTAGTCTAACCCGTCCCCTAATCCTAACCCGTACGCTAACACTAACCCGTACCCTAACACGTACGCTCACCCTAAACCGTTGTCGTACCCTAACCTTTCCCCTAAACAGTCCCCATCCCCGTCCCCTAACCCTAACCCTAACCCTTAACCGAAGCCTTACCCTAACCCGCCCCTAATCCTAAACCGTACGCTAACACTAACCCGTACCCTAACACATACGCTGACCCTAAACCGTTGTCGTACCCTAACCTGTCCCCTAAACCGTCCCCGTCCCCTAACCCTAACCCTAACCCTATCCCTTACCCGAAGCCTTACCCTAAACCGTCCCCTAATCCTAACCCGTAAGCTAACACTAACCCGTACCCTAACACGTACGCTCACCCTAAACCGTTGTCGTACCCTAACCTGTCCCCTAAACCATCCCCGTCCTCTAACCCTAACCCTAAACCTAACCCTAAACCTAAACCTTACCCGAAGCCTTACCCTAACCCGTCCCCTAATCCTAACCCGTACGCTAACACTAACCCGTACCCTAACACGTACGCTCACACTAAACTGTTGTCGTACCCTAACCTATCCCCTAAACCGTCCCCGTCCCCTAACCCTAACCCTAAGCCTAACCCTAACCCTAACCCTTACCGGAAGCCTTAACCTAAGCCTTCCCGTAATCCTAACCCGTACGCTAACACTAAGCCGTACCCTAACACGTACGCTCACCCTAAACCGTTGTCGTACCCTAACCTGTCCCCTACACCGTCCCCGTCCCCTAACCCTAACCCTAACCCTAACCATAACCCTAACCCTAACCCTTACCCGATGCCTTACCCTAACCCGTCCCCTAATCCTAACGCGTAAGCTAACACTAACCCGTACCCTAACAAGTAGGCTCACCCTATACCGTTGTCGTACCCTAACCTGTCCCCTAAACCTTCCCCGTCCCCTAACCCTAACCCTAACCATAACCCTAACCCTAACCCTTACCCGAAGCATTACCCTAAACCGTCCCCGAATCCTAACCCGTACCCTAACACGTACGGTGACCCTACACCGTTGTCGTACCCTAACCTGTCCCCTAAACCGTCCCCGTCCCCTAACCCTAACCCTAACACTACCCCTAACCCTAAACCTTACCCAAAGCCTTACCCTAACCCGTCCCCTAATCCTAACCCGTACGCTAACACTAACCCGTACCCTAACACGTACGCTCACCTTAAATCGTTGTCGTACACTAACCTGTCCCCTAAACTCTCCCCGTCCCATAACCCTAACCCTAACCCTAACCCTAACCCTAACCCTTACCAGAAGCTTTACCCTAAACCGTCACCTAATCCTAACCCGTACGCTAACACTACACCGTACCCTAACACGTACGCTCACCCTTAACCGTTGTCGTAAACTAACCTCTCCCCTAAACCGTCCCCAGCCCCTAACCCTAACCCTAACCCTAACCCTAAGCCTAACCCTTACCCGGAGCCTTACCCTAACCCGTCCCCTAATCCTAACCCGTACGCTAACACTAACCCATACCCTAACACGTACGCTGACCCTAAACCGTTGTCGTACCCTAACCTGTCCCCTAAACTTTCCCCGTCCCATAACCCTTACCCTAACCCTAACGCTAACCCTAACACTTGCCCGAACCTTACACTAACCCGTCCCCTGATCCTAACCCGTACGCTAACACTAACCCGTACCCTACCATGTACGCTCACCCTAAAACGTTGTCGTACCCTAACCTGTCCCCTAAACCGTCCCCGTCCCATAACCCTAACCCTAACCCAAACCCTAACCCTAACCCTTACCCGAAGCCTTACCCTAACCCGTCCCCTAATCCTAACCCGTACGCTAACACTAACCCGTACCCTAACACGTACGCTCACCCTAAACTGTTTTCGTACCCTAACCTGTCCCCTAAACCATCCCCATCCTCTAACCCTAACGCTAAACCTAACCCTTACCCGAAGCCTTACCCTAACCCGTCCCCTAATCCCAACCCGTTCGCTAACACTAAACCGTACCCTAACACGTACGCTCACCCTAAACCGTTGTCGTACCCTAAACTGTCCCCTAAACCATCCCAGTCCTCTAACCCTAACCCTAACCCTAACCCTAAACCTAACCCTTACCCGAAGCCTTACACAAACCCGTCCCCTAATCCTAACCCGTACGCTAACACTAAGCCGTACCCTAACACGTACGCTCACCCTAAACCGTTGTCGTATACTTACCTGTCCCCTAATCTGTCCCCGTCCCATAACCCTACCCCTAACCCTAACCCTAACCCTAACCCTAACCCTTACCCGATGCCTTACCCTAACCCGTCCCCTAATCCTAACCCGTAAGCTAACACTAACCCGTACCCTAACACGTACGCTCACCCTAAATCGTTGTCGTACCCTAACCTGTCCCGTAAACCGTCCCCGTCCCCTAACCCTAACCCTAACCCAAACCCTAACCCTAACCCTTACCCGAAGCCTTACCCTAACCCGTCCCCTAATCCTAACCCGTACGCTAACACTAACCCGTACCCTAACACGTACGCTCACCCTAAACCGTTGTCATAAACTAATTTGTCCCCTAAACCGTCCCCATCCCCTAACCCTAACCCTAACCCTAACCCTAACCCTAAACCTTACCCGAAGCCTTACCCTAACCCGTCCCTAATCCTAACCCGTACGCTAACACTAACCCATACCCTAACAGGTACGCTCACCCTAAACTGTTGTCGTACCCTAACCTGTCCCCTAAACCATCCCATCCTCTAACCCTAACGCTAAACCTAACCCTTACCCGAAGCCTTACCCTAACCCGTCCCCTAATCCTAAGCCGTTCGCTAACACTAAACCATACCCTAACACGTATGCTCACCCTAAACCGTTGTCGTACACTAAACTGTCCCTAAACCATCCCCGTCCTCTAACCCTAACCCTAACCCTAAACCTAAACCTAACCCTTACCCGAAGCCTTACCCAAACCCGTCTCCTAATCCTAACCCGTACGCTAACACTAACCCGTACCCTAACACGTACGCTCACACTAAACTATTGTCCTACCCTAACCTATCCCCTAAACCGTCCCGTCCCCTAACCCTAACCCTAAGCCTAACCCTAACCCTAACCCTTACCCGAAGCCTTACCCTAACCCGTCCCCTAATCCTAACCCTTACGCTAACACTAACCCGTACCCTAACACGTACGCTCACCCTAAACCGTTGTCGTACTCTAACCTGTCCCCGAAACCGTCCCCGTCCCCTAACCCTAACCCTAACCCTAAGCATAACCCTAACCCTTACCCGAAGCCTTACCCTAACCCTTCCCCTAATCCTAACCCGTACGCTAACACTAAGCCGTACCCTAACACGTACGCTCACCCTAAACCGTTGTCGTATACTAACCTATCCCCTAAACTGTCCCCGTCCCATAACCCAAACCCTAACCCTAACCCTAACCCTAACCCTTACCCGATGCCTTACCCTAACCCGTCCCCTAATCCTAACCCGTAAGCTAACACTAACCCGTACCCTAACACGTACGCTCACCCTAAACTGTTGTCGTACCCTAACCTGTCCCCTAAACCGTCCCCGTCCCCTAACCCTAACCCTAAATCTACCCCTAACCCTAACCCTTACCCGAAGCCTTACCCTAACCCGTTCCCTAATCCTAACCCGTAAGCTAACACTAACCCGTACCCTAACACGTACGCTCACCCTAAACCGTTGTCGTACCCTAACCTGTCCCCTAAACCGTCCCCGTCCCCTAACCCTAACCCTAAATCTACCCCTAACCCTAACCCTTACCCGAAGCCTTACCCTAACCCGTCCCATAATCCTAACCCGTACGCTAACACTAAACCGTACCCTAACACGTACGCTCACCCTAAAACGTTGTCTTACCCTAACCTGTCCCCTAAACCGTCCCCGTCCATAACCCTAACCCTAACCCTAACCCTAACCCTAACCCTAACCCTTACCGGAAGCCTTACCCTAACCCGTCCCCTAATCCTAACCCGTACGCTAACACTAACCCATACCCTAACACGTACGCTCACCCTAAACCGTTGTCGTAAACTTACTTGTCCCCTAAACCGTCCCCATCCCCTAACACTAACCCTAACCCTAAACCTAACCCTAACCCTTACCCGAAGCCTTACCCTAACCCGTCCCCTAATCCTAACCAGTACCCTAACACTAACCCGTACCCTAACACGTACGCTCACACTAAACTGTTGTCGTACCCTAACCTATCCCCTAAACCGTCCCCGTCCCCTAACCCTAACCCTAAGCCTAACCCTAACCCTAACACTTACCCGAAGCCTTACCCTAACCCGTCCCCTAATCCTAACCCGTACACTAACACTAAACCGTACCCTAACACGTACGCTCACCCTAAACCGTTGTCGTAAACTAACTTGTCCCCTAAACCGTCCCCATACCCTAACCCTAACCCTAACCCTAACCCTAACCGTAACTCTTACCCGAAGCCTTACCCTAACCCGTCCCCTAATCCTAACCCGTACGCTAACACTAACCCGTACCCTAACACGTAGCTCACCCTAAACCATTGTCGTACCCTAACCTGTCCCCTAAACCGTCCCCATCCCCTAACCCTAACCCTAAACCTACCCGTAACCCTAACCCTTACCCGAAGCCTTACCCTAACCCGTCCCATAATCCTAACCCGTACGCTAACACTAAACCGTACCCTAACACGTACGCTCACCCTAAAATGTTGTCTTACCCTAACCTGTCCCCTAAACCGTCCCCGTCCCATAAACCTAACCCTAACCCTAAACCTAACCCTAACCCTTACCGGAAGCCTTACCCTAACCCGTCCCCTAATCCTAACCCGTACGTTAACACTAACCCGTACCCTAACACGTACGCTCACCCTAAACCGTTGTCGTAAACTAACTTGTCCCCTAAACCGTCCCCATCCCCTAACCCTAACCCTAACCCAAACCCTAACCCTAACACTTACCCGAAGCCTTACCCTAACCCGTCCCCTAATCCTAACCCGTACGCTAACACTAACCCATACCCTAACACGTACGCTCACACTAAACTGTTGTCGTACCCTAACCTATCCCCTAAACCGTCCCCGTCCCCTAACCCTAACCCTAAGCCTAACCCTAACCCTAACCCTTACCCGAAGCCTTACCCTAACACGTCCCCTAATCCTAAACCGTACGCTAACACTAAACCGTACCCTAACACGTACGCTCACCCTAAACCGTTGTCGTACCCTAACCTGTCCCCTAAACCGTCCCCGTCCCCTAACCCTAACCCTAACCCTAAGCCTAACCCTAACCCTTACCCGAAGCCTTACCCTAACCCGTCCCCTAATCCTAACCCGTACGCTAACACTAACCTGTACGCTAACACGTACGCTCAACCTAAACCGTTGTCGTACCCTAAACTGTCCCCTAAACCGTCCCCGTCCCCTAACCCTAACCCTAACCCTAACCCTTACCCGAAGCCTTACCCTAACCCTTCCCCTAATCCTAACCCGTACGCTAACACTAAGCCGTACCCTAACACGTACACTCACCCGAAACCATTGTCGTATCCTAACCTGTCCCCTAAACTATCCCCGTCCCATAACCCTAACCCTAACCCTAACCCTAACCCTAACCCTTACCCGATGCCTTACCCTAACCCGTCCCCTAATCCTAACCCGTAAGCTAACACTAACCCATACCCTAACACGTACGCTCACCCTAAACCGTTGTCGTACCCTAACCTGTCCCCTAAACCGTCCCCGTCCCCTAACCCTAACCCTAAACCTACCCCTAACCCTAACCCTTACCCGAAGCCTTACCCTAACCCGTCCCCTAATCCTAACCCGTACGCTAACACTAACCCCTACCCTAACACGTACGCTGACCCTAAACCGTTGTCGTACCCTAACCTGTCCCCTAAACCGTCCCCGTCCCCTAACCCTAACCCTAAGCCTACCCATAAACCTAACCTTTACCCGAAGCCTTACACTAACCCGTCCCCTAATCCTAACCCGTAAGCTAACACTAACCCGTACCCTAACACGTATGCTCACCCTAAACCGTTGTCATAATCTAACTTGTCCCCTAAACCGTCCCCATCCCCTAACACTAACCCTAACCCTAAACCTAACCCTAACCCTTACCCAAAGCCTTACCCTAACCCGTCCGCTAATCCTAACCCGTAGGCTAACACTAACCCGTACCCTAACACGTACGCTGACCCTAAACCGTTGTCGTAAACTAACTTGTCCCCTAAACCATCCCAATCCCCTAATCCTAACCCTAACCCTAAACCTACCCCTAACCCTAACCCTTACCCGAAGCCTTACCCTAACCCGTCCCCTAATCCTAACCCGTACGCTAACACTAACCCGTACCCTAACACGTAGGCTGACCCTAAACCTTTGTCGTACCCTAACCTGTCCCCTAAACCGTCCCCATCCCCTAACCCTAACCCTAACCCTAACCCTTAACCGAAGCCTTACCCTAACCCGTCCCCTAATCCTAACCCGTACGCTAACACTAAGCCGTACCCTAACACGTACGCTCACCCTAAACCGTTGTCGTACCCTAACCTGTCCCCTAAACCATCCCGGTCCCATAACCCTAACCCTAACCCTAACCCTAACCCTAACCCTTACCCGAAGCATTACCCTAAACCCTCTTCTAATACTAACCCGTACGCTAACACTAATCCGTACCCTAACACGTACGCTCACCCTAAACCGTTGTCGTACCCTAACCTGTCCCCTACACCGTCCCCATCCCCTAACCCTACCCCTAACCCTAACCCTTACCCGAAGCCTTACCCTAACCCGTCCCATAATCCTAACCCGTACGCTAACACTAAACCGTACCCTAACACGTACGCTCACCCTAAAACGTTGTCTTACCCTAACCTGTCCCCTAAACCGTCCCCGTCCCATAACCCTAACCCTAACCCTAACCCTAACCCTAACCCTTACCGGAAGCCTTACCCTAACCCGTCCCCTAATCCTAACCCGTACGTTAACACTAACCCGTACCCTAACACGTACGCTCACCCTAAACCGTTGTCGTAAACTAACTTGTCCCCTAAACCGTCCCCATCCCCTAACCCTAACCCTAACCCTAACCCTAACCCTAACCCTTACCCGAAGCCTTACCCTAACCCGTCCCCTAATCCTAACCCGTACGCTAACACTAACCCGTACCCTAACACGTACGCTCACCCTAAACCGTTGTCGTACCCTAACCTATCCCCTAAACCGTCCTCGTCCCCTAACCCTAACCCTAAGCCTAACCCTAACCCTAACCCTTACCCGAAGCCTTACCCTAACACGTCCCCTAATCCTAAACCGTACGCTAACACTAAACCGTACCCTAACACGTACGCTCACCCTAAACCGTTGTCGTACCCTAACCTGTCCCCTAAACCGTCCCCGTCCCCTAACCCTAACCCTAAGCCTAACCCTAACCCTTACCCGAAGCCTTACCCTAACCCGTCCCCTAATCCTAACCCGTACGCTAACACTAACCTGTACGCTAACACGTACGCTCAACCTAAACCGTTGTCGTACCCTAAACTGTCCCCTAAACCGTCCCCGTCCCCTAACCCTAACCCTAACCCTAACCCTTACCCGAAGCCTTACCCTAACCCTTCCCCTAATCCTAACCCGTACGCTAACACTAAGCCGTACCCTAACACGTACACTCACCCTAAACCGTTGTCGTATCCTAACCTGTCCCCTAAACTATCCCCGTCCCATAACCCTAACCCTAACCCTAACCCTAACCCTAACCCTTACCCGATGCCTTACCCTAACCCGTCCCCTAATCCTAACCCGTAAGCTAACACTAACCCATACCCTAACACGTACGCTCACCCTAAACCGTTGTCGTACCCTAACCTGTCCCCTAAACCGTCCCCGTCCCCTAACCCTAACCCTAAACCTACCCCTAACCCTAACCCTTACCCGAAGCCTTACCCTAACCCGTCCCCTAATCCTAACCCGTACGCTAACACTAACCCCTACCCTAACACGTACGCTGACCCTAAACCGTTGTCGTACCCTAACCTGTCCCCTAAACCGTCCCCGTCCCCTAACCCTAACCCTAAGCCTACCCATAAACCTAACCTTTACCCGAAGCCTTACACTAACCCGTCCCCTAATCCTAACCCGTAAGCTAACACTAACCCGTACCCTAACACGTATGCTCACCCTAAACCGTTGTCATAATCTAACTTGTCCCCTAAACCGTCCCCATCCCCTAACACTAACCCTAACCCTAAACCTAACCCTAACCCTTACCCAAAGCCTTACCCTAACCCGTCCGCTAATCCTAACCCGTAGGCTAACACTAACCCGTACCCTAACACGTACGCTGACCCTAAACCGTTGTCATAAACTAACTTGTCCCCTAAACCGTCCCAATCCCCTAATCCTAACCCTAACCCTAAACCTACCCCTAACCCTAACCCTTACCCGAAGCCTTACCCTAACCCGTCCCCTAATCCTAACCCGTACGCTAACACTAACCCGTACCCTAACACGTAGGCTGACCCTAAACCTTTGTCGTACCCTAACCTGTCCCCTAAACCGTCCCCATCCCCTAACCCTACCCCTAACCCTAACCCTTAACCGAAGCCTTACCCTAACCCGTCCCCTAATCCTAACCCGTACGCTAACACTAAGCCGTACCCTAACACGTACGCTCACCCTAAACCGTTGTCGTACCCTAACCTGTCCCCTAAACCATCCCGGTCCCATAACCCTAACCCTAACCCTAACCCTAACCCTAACCCTTACCCGAAGCATTACCCTAAACCGTCTTCTAATACTAACCCGTACGCTAACACTAATCCGTACCCTAACACGTACGCTCACCCTAAACCGTTGTCGTACCCTAACCTGTCCCCTACACCGTCCCCATCCCCTAACCCTAACCCTAACCCTAACCCTAACCCTAACCCTTACCCGAAGCCTTACCCTAACCCGACCCCTAATCCTAACCCGTACGCTAACACTAACCCTTACCCTAACACGTACGCTGAACCTAAACCGTTGTCGTACCCTATGCTGTCCCCTAAACCGTCCCTGTCCCCTAACCCTAACCCTAAACCTAACGCTTAACCGAAGCCTTACCCTAACCCGTCCCCTAATCCTAACCCGTTCGCTAACACTAACCCGTACCCTAACACGTACGCTGACCCTAAACCGTTGTCGTACCCTAACCTGTCCCCTAAACCTTCCCCGTCCCCTAACCCTAACCCTAACCCTACCGCTAACCCTAACCCTTACCCGAAGCCTTACCCTAACCCGTCCCCTAATCCTAACCCGTACGCTAACACTAACCCGTACCCTAACACGTACGCTAACCCTAAATCGTTGTCGTACCCTAACCTGTCCCCTAAACTCTCCCCGTCCCATAACCCTAACCCTAACCCTAACCCTAACCCTAACACTTACCCGAAGCCTTACCCTAACCCGTCCCCTAATCCTAACCCGTACGCTAACACTAAACCGTACCCTAACACGTACGCTCACCCTAAACCATTGTCGTAAACTAACATCCCCCCAAACCGTCCCCAGCCCCGAACCCTAACCCTAACCCTAACCCTAACCCTAACCCTAACCCTTACCCGGAGCCTTACCCTAACCCATCCCCTAATCCTAACCCGTAAGCTAACACTAACACATACCCTAACACGTACGCTGACCCTAAACCGTTGTCGTACCCTAACCTGTCCCCTAAACTGTCCCCGTCCCATAACCCTAACCCTAACCCTAACCCTAACCCTAACACTTACCCAAAGCCTTACCCTAACCCGTCCGCTAATCCTAACCCGTAGGCTAACACTAATCCTTACCCTAACACGTACGCTGTCCCTAAACCGTTGTCATACCCTAACCTGTCCCCTAAACCGTCCCTGTCCCCTAACCCGAACCCTAAACCTAACTCTTAACCGAAGCCTTACACTAACCCGTCCCCTAATCCTAACCCGTACGCTAACACTAATCCGTACCCTAACACGTACGCTGACCCTAAACCGTTGTCGTACACTTACCTGTCCCCTAAACTTTCCCTGTCCCCTAACCCTAACCCTAACCATAACCCTAACCCTAACCCTTACCCGATGCCTTACCCTAACCCGTCCCCTAATCGTAACCCGTAAGCTAACACTAACACGTACCCTAACACGTACGCTCACCCTAAACCGTTTTCGTTCCCTAACCTGTCCCCAAAAGCGACCCCGTCCCCTAACCCTAACCCTAACACTAACCCTTAACCGAAGCCTTACCCTAACCCGTCCGCTAATCCTAACCCGTACGCTAACACTAACCCGTACCCTAACACGTACGCTGACCCTAAACCATTGTCGTAAACTAACTTGTCCCCTAAACCGTCCCAATCCCCTAATCCTAACCCTAACCCTAAACCTACCCCTAACCCTAACCCTTACCCGAAGCCTTACCCTAACCCGTCCCCTAATCCTAACCCGTACGCTAACACTAACCCGTACCCTAACACGTAGGCTGGCCCTAAACCTTTGTCGTACCCTAACCTGTCCCCTAAACCGTCCCCATCCCCTAACCCTAACCCTAACCCTAACCCTTAACCGAAGCCTTACCCTAACCCGTCCCCTAATCCTAACCTGTACGCTAACACTAAGCCGTACCCTAACACGTACGCTCACCCTAAACCGTTGTCGTACCCTAACCTGTCCCCTAAACCGTCCCGGTCCCATAAGCCTAACCCTAACCTTAACCCTAACCCTAACCCTTACCCGAAGCATTACCCTAAACCGTCCCCTAATACTAACCCGTATGCTAACACTAATCCGTACCCTAACACGTACGCTCACCCTAAACCGTTGTCGTACCCTAACCTGTCCCCTACACCGTCCCCATCCCCTAACCCTAACCCTAACCCTAACCCTAACCCTAACCCTTACCCGAAGCCTTACCCTAACCCGACCCCTAATCCTAACCCGTACGCTAACACTAACCCTTACCCTAACACGTACGCTGACCCTAAACCGTTGTCGTACCCTATGCTGTCCCCTAAACCGTCCCTGTCCCCTAACCCTAACCCTAAACCTAACGCTTAACCGAAGCCTTACCCTAACCCGTCCCCTAATCCTAAACCGTTCGCTAACACTAACCCGTACCCTAACACGTACGCTGACCCTAAACCGTTGTCGTACCGTAACCTGTCCCCTAAACCTTCCCCGTCCCCTAACCCTAACCCTAACCCTACCGCTAACCCTAACCCTTACCCGAAGCCTTACCCTAACCCGTCCCCTAATCCTAACCCGTACGCTAACACTAACCCGTACCCTAACACGTAGCTCACCCTAAACCATTGTCGTACCCTAACCTGTCCCCTAAACCGTCCCCATCCCCTAACCCTAACCCTAAACCTACCCGTAACCCTAACCCTTACCCGAAGCCTTACCCTAACCCGTCCCATAATCCTAACCCGTACGCTAACACTAAACCGTACCCTAACACGTACGCTCACCCTAAAATGTTGTCTTACCCTAACCTGTCCCCTAAACCGTCCCCGTCCCATAAACCTAACCCTAACCCTAACCCTAACCCTAACCCTTACCGGAAGCCTTACCCTAACCCGTCCCCTAATCCTAACCCGTACGTTAACACTAACCCATACCCTAACACGTACGCTCACCCTAAACCGTTGTCGTAAACTAACTTGTCCCCTAAACCGTCCCCATCCCCTAACCCTAACCCTAACCCAAACCCTAACCCTAACACTTACCCGAAGCCTTACCCTAACCCGTCCCCTAATCCTAACCCGTACGCTAACACTAACCCATACCCTAACACGTACGCTCACACTAAACTGTTGTCGTACCCTAACCTATCCCCTAAACCGTCCCCGTCCCCTAACCCTAACCCTAAGCCTAACCCTAACCCTAACCCTTACCCGAAGCCTTACCCTAACACGTCCCCTAATCCTAAACCGTACGCTAACACTAAACCGTACCCTAACACGTACGCTCACCCTAAACCGTTGTCGTACCCTAACCTGTCCCCTAAACCGTCCCCGTCCCCTAACCCTAACCCTAACCCTAAGCCTAACCCTAACTCTTACCCGAAGCCTTACCCTAACCCGTCCCCTAATCCTAACCCGTACGCTAACACTAACCTGTACGCTAACACGTACGCTCAACCTAAACCGTTGTCGTACCCTAAACTGTCCCCTAAACCGTCCCCGTCCCCTAACCCTAACCCTAACCCTAACCCTTACCCGAAGCCTTACCCTAACCCTTCCCCTAATCCTAACCCGTACGCTAACACTAAGCCGTACCCTAACACGTACACTCACCCTAAACCATTGTCGTATCCTAACCTGTCCCCTAAACTATCCCCGTCCCATAACCCTAACCCTAACCCTAACCCTAACCCTAACCCTTACCCGATGCCTTACCCTAACCCGTCCCCTAATCCTAACCCGTAAGCTAACACTAACCCATACCCTAACACGTACGCTCACCCTAAACCGTTGTCGTACCCTAACCTGTCCCCTAAACCGTCCCCGTCCCCTAACCCTAACCCTAAACCTACCCCTAACCCTAACCCTTACCCGAAGCCTTACCCTAACCCGTCCCCTAATCCTAACCCGTACGCTAACACTAACCCCTACCCTAACACGTACGCTGACCCTAAACCGTTGTCGTACCCTAACCTGTCCCCTAAACCGTCCCCGTCCCCTAACCCTAACCCTAAGCCTACCCATAAACCTAACCTTTACCCGAAGCCTTACACTAACCCGTCCCCTAATCCTAACCCGTAAGCTAACACTAACCCGTACCCTAACACGTATGCTCACCCTAAACCGTTGTCATAATCTAACTTGTCCCCTAAACCGTCCCCATCCCCTAACACTAACCCTAACCCTAAACCTAACCCTAACCCTTACCCAAAGCCTTACCCTAACCCGTCCGCTAATCCTAACCCGTAGGCTAACACTAACCCGTACCCTAACACGTACGCTGACCCTAAACCGTTGTCGTAAACTAACTTGTCCCCTAAACCGTCCCAATCCCCTAATCCTAACCCTAACCCTAAACCTACCCCTAACCCTAACCCTTACCCGAAGCCTTACCCTAACCCGTCCCCTAATCCTAACCCGTACGCTAACACTAACCCGTACCCTAACACGTAGGCTGACCCTAAACCTTTGTCGTACCCTAACCTGTCCCCTAAACCGTCCCCATCCCCTAACCCTAACCCTAACCCTAACCCTTAACCGAAGCCTTACCCTAACCCGTCCCCTAATCCTAACCCGTACGCTAACACTAAGCCGTACCCTAACACGTACGCTCACCCTAAACCGTTGTCGTACCCTAACCTGTCCCCTAAACCATCCCGGTCCCATAACCCTAACCCTAACCCTAACCCTAACCCTAACCCTTACCCGAAGCATTACACTAAACCCTCTTCTAATACTAACCCGTACGCTAACACTAATCCGTACCCTAACACGTACGCTCACCCTAAACCGTTGTCGTACCCTAACCTGTCCCCTACACCGTCCCCATCCCCTAACCCTAACCCTAACCCTAACCCTAACCCTAACCCTAACCCTTACCCGAAGCCTTACCCTAACCCGACCCCTAATCCTAACCCGTACGCTAACACTAACCCTTACCCTAACACGTACGCTGACCCTAAACCGTTGTCGTACCCTATGCTGTCCCCTAAACCGTCCCTGTCCCCTAACCCTAACCCTAAACCTAACGCTTAACCGAAGCCTTACCCTAACCCGTCCCCTAATCCTAACCCGTTCGCTAACACTAACCCGTACCCTAACACGTACGCTGACCCTAAACCGTTGTCGTACCCTAACCTGTCCCCTAAACCTTCCCCGTCCCCTAACCCTAACCCTAACCCTACCGCTAACCCTAACCCTTACCCGAAGCCTTACCCTAACCCGTCCCCTAATCCTAACCCGTACGCTAACACTAACCCGTACCCTAACACGTACGCTCACCCTAAACCGTTGTCGTACCCTAACCTATCCCCTAAACCGTCCCCGTCCCCTAACCCTAACCCTAAGCCTAACCCTAACCCTAACCCTTACCCGAAGCCTTACCCTAACACGTCCCCTAATCCTAAACCGTACGCTAACACTAAACCGTACCCTAACACGTACGCTCACCCTAAACCGTTGTCGTACCCTAACCTGTCCCCTAAACCGTCCCCGTCCCCTAACCCTAACCCTAACCCTAAGCCTAACCCTAACCCTTACCCGAAGCCTTACCCTAACCCGTCCCCTAATCCTAACCCGTACGCTAACACTAACCTGTACGCTAACACGTACGCTCAACCTAAACCGTTGTCGTACCCTAAACTGTCCCCTAAACCGTCCCCGTCCCCTAACCCTAACCCTAACCCTAACCCTTACCCGAAGCCTTACCCTAACCCTTCCCCTAATCCTAACCCGTACGCTAACACTAAGCCGTACCCTAACACGTACACTCACCCTAAACCGTTGTCGTATCCTAACCTGTCCCCTAAACTATCCCCGTCCCATAACCCTAACCCTAACCCTAACCCTAACCCTAACCCTTACCCGATGCCTTACCCTAACCCGTCCCCTAATCCTAACCCGTAAGCTAACACTAACCCATACCCTAACACGTACGCTCACCCTAAACCGTTGTCGTACCCTAACCTGTCCCCTAAACCGTCCCCGTCCCCTAACCCTAACCCTAAACCTACCCCTAACCCTAACCCTTACCCGAAGCCTTACCCTAACCCGTCCCCTAATCCTAACCCGTACGCTAACACTAACCCCTACCCTAACACGTACGCTGACCCTAAACCGTTGTCGTACCCTAACCTGTCCCCTAAACCGTCCCCGTCCCCTAACCCTAACCCTAAGCCTACCCATAAACCTAACCTTTACCCGAAGCCTTACACTAACCCGTCCCCTAATCCTAACCCGTAAGCTAACACTAACCCGTACCCTAACACGTATGCTCACCCTAAACCGTTGTCATAATCTAACTTGTCCCCTAAACCGTCCCCATCCCCTAACACTAACCCTAACCCTAAACCTAACCCTAACCCTTACCCAAAGCCTTACCCTAACCCGTCCGCTAATCCTAACCCGTAGGCTAACACTAACCCGTACCCTAACACGTACGCTGACCCTAAACCGTTGTCATAAACTAACTTGTCCCCTAAACCGTCCCAATCCCCTAATCCTAACCCTAACCCTAAACCTACCCCTAACCCTAACCCTTACCCGAAGCCTTACCCTAACCCGTCCCCTAATCCTAACCCGTACGCTAACACTAACCCGTACCCTAACACGTAGGCTGACCCTAAACCTTTGTCGTACCCTAACCTGTCCCCTAAACCGTCCCCATCCCCTAACCCTACCCCTAACCCTAACCCTTAACCGAAGCCTTACCCTAACCCGTCCCCTAATCCTAACCCGTACGCTAACACTAAGCCGTACCCTAACACGTACGCTCACCCTAAACCGTTGTCGTACCCTAACCTGTCCCCTAAACCATCCCGGTCCCATAACCCTAACCCTAACCCTAACCCTAACCCTAACCCTTACCCGAAGCATTACCCTAAACCGTCTTCTAATACTAACCCGTACGCTAACACTAATCCGTACCCTAACACGTACGCTCACCCTAAACCGTTGTCGTACCCTAACCTGTCCCCTACACCGTCCCCATCCCCTAACCCTAACCCTAACCCTAACCCTAACCCTAACCCTTACCCGAAGCCTTACCCTAACCCGACCCCTAATCCTAACCCGTACGCTAACACTAACCCTTACCCTAACACGTACGCTGAACCTAAACCGTTGTCGTACCCTATGCTGTCCCCTAAACCGTCCCTGTCCCCTAACCCTAACCCTAAACCTAACGCTTAACCGAAGCCTTACCCTAACCCGTCCCCTAATCCTAACCCGTTCGCTAACACTAACCCGTACCCTAACACGTACGCTGACCCTAAACCGTTGTCGTACCCTAACCTGTCCCCTAAACCTTCCCCGTCCCCTAACCCTAACCCTAACCCTACCGCTAACCCTAACCCTTACCCGAAGCCTTACCCTAACCCGTCCCCTAATCCTAACCCGTACGCTAACACTAACCCGTACCCTAACACGTACGCTAACCCTAAATCGTTGTCGTACCCTAACCTGTCCCCTAAACTCTCCCCGTCCCATAACCCTAACCCTAACCCTAACCCTAACCCTAACACTTACCCGAAGCCTTACCCTAACCCGTCCCCTAATCCTAACCCGTACGCTAACACTAAACCGTACCCTAACACGTACGCTCACCCTAAACCATTGTCGTAAACTAACATCTCCCCTAAACCGTCCCCAGCCCCGAACCCTAACCCTAACCCTAACCCTAACCCTAACCCTAACCCTTACCCGGAGCCTTACCCTAACCCATCCCCTAATCCTAACCCGTAAGCTAACACTAACACATACCCTAACACGTACGCTGACCCTAAACCGTTGTCGTACCCTAACCTGTCCCCTAAACTGTCCCCGTCCCATAACCCTAACCCTAACCCTAACCCTAACCCTAACCCTTACCCAAAGCCTTACCCTAACCCGTCCGCTAATCCTAACCCGTAGGCTAACACTAATCCTTACCCTAACACGTACGCTGACCCTAAACCGTTGTCATACCCTAACCTGTCCCCTAAACCGTCCCTGTCCCCTAACCCGAACCCTAAACCTAACTCTTAACCGAAGCCTTACACTAACCCGTCCCCTAATCCTAACCCGTACGCTAACACTAATCCGTACCCTAACACGTACGCTGACCCTAAACCGTTGTCGTACACTTACCTGTCCCCTAAACTTTCCCTGTCCCCTAACCCTAACCCTAACCATAACCCTAACCCTAACCCTTACCCGATGCCTTACCCTAACCCGTCCCCTAATCGTAACCCGTAAGCTAACACTAACACGTACCCTAACACGTACGCTCACCCTAAACCGTTTTCGTTCCCTAACCTGTCCCCAAAACCGACCCCGTCCCCTAACCCTAACCCTAACACTAACCCTTAACCGAAGCCTTACCCTAACCCGTCCGCTAATCCTAACCCGTACGCTAACACTAACCCGTACCCTAACACGTACGCTGACCCTAAACCGTTGTCGTAAACTAACTTGTCCCCTAAACCGTCCCAATCCCCTAATCCTAACCCTAACCCTAAACCTACCCCTAACCCTAACCCTTACCCGAAGCCTTACCCTAACCCGTCCCCTAATCCTAACCCGTACGCTAACACTAACCCGTACCCTAACACGTAGGCTGACCCTAAACCTTTGTCGTACCCTAACCTGTCCCCTAAACCGTCCCCATCCCCTAACCCTAACCCTAACCCTAACCCTTAACCGAAGCCTTACCCTAACCCGTCCCCTAATCCTAACCTGTACGCTAACACTAAGCCGTACCCTAACACGTACGCTCACCCTAAACCGTTGTCGTACCCTAACCTGTCCCCTAAACCGTCCCGGTCCCATAACCCTAACCCTAACCTTAACCCTAACCCTAACCCTTACCCGAAGCATTACCCTAAACCGTCCCCTAATACTAACCCGTATGCTAACACTAATCCGTACCCTAACACGTACGCTCACCCTAAACCGTTGTCGTACCCTAACCTGTCCCCTACACCGTCCCCATCCCCTAACCCTAAGCCTAACCCTAACCCTAACCCTAACCCTTACCCGAAGCCTTACCCTAACCCGACCCCTAATCCTAACCCGTACGCTAACACTAACCCTTACCCTAACACGTACGCTGACCCTAAACCGTTGTCGTACCCTATGCTGTCCCCTAAACCGTCCCTGTCCCCTAACCCTAACCCTAAACCTAACGCTTAACCGAAGCCTTACCCTAACCCGTCCCCTAATCCTAAACCGTTCGCTAACACTAACCCGTACCCTAACACGTACGCTGACCCTAAACCGTTGTCGTACCGTAACCTGTCCCCTAAACCTTCCCCGTCCCCTAACCCTAACCCTAACCCTACCGCTAACCCTAACCCTTACCCGAAGCCTTACCCTAACCCGTCCCCTAATCCTAACCCGTACGCTAACACTAACCCGTACCCTAACACGTACGCTCACCCTAAATCGTTGTCGTACCCTAACCTGTCCCCTAAACTCTCCCCGTCCCCTAACCCTAACCCTAACCCTAACCCTAACCCTAACACTTACCCGAAGCCTTACCCTAACCCGTCCCCTAATCCTAACCCGTAAGCTAACACTAACCCGTAGCCTAACACGTACGCTCACCCTAAACCGTTCTCGTACCCTAACCTGTCCCCTAAACCGTCCCCATCCCCTAACCCTAACGCTAACCCTAACCCTTACCCGAAGCCTTACCCTAACCCGTCCCCTAATCCTAACCCGTACGCTAACACTAATCCGTACCCTAACACGTACGCTGACACTAAACCGTTGTCGTAAACCAACTTGTCCCCTAAACCGTCCCCATCCCCTAATCCTAACCCTAACCCTAACCCTTACCCGAAGCCTTACCATAACCCGTCCCGTAATCCTAACCCGGTCGCTAACACTAAACCGTACCCTAACACGTACGCTCACCCTAAACCGTTGTCGTACCCTAAACTGTCCCCTAAACCGTCCCCGTCCTCTAACACTAACCCTAACCCTAACCGTAACCTAACCCTTACCCGAAGCCTTACACAAACCCGTCTCCTAATCCTAACCCGTACGCTAACACTAACCCGTACCCTAACACGTACGCTCACACTAAACTGTTGTCGTACCCTAACCTATCCCCTAAACCTTCCCCGTCCCCTAACACTAACCCTAAGCCTAACCCTAACCCTAACCCTTACCCGAAGCCTTACCCTAACCCGTCCCCTAATCCTAACCCGTACGCTAACACTAACCCGTACCCTAACACGAACGCTCATCCTAAACCGTTGTCGTACTCTAACCTGTCCCCTAAACAGTCCCCATCACCTAACCCTAACCCTAACCCTAACCCTAACCCTAACACTTACCCGAAGCCTTACACTAACCCGTCCCCTAATCCTAACCCGTAAGCTAACACTAACCCATACCCTAACACGTAAGCTCACCCTAAACCGTTGTCGTACACTAACCTGTCCCCTAAACCGTCCGCGTCCCCTAAACCTAACCCTAAACCTACCCCTTACCCTAACACTTACCCGAAGCCTTACCCTAACCCGTCCCCTAATCCTAACCCGTACGCTATCACTAACCCGTACCCTAACACGTACGCTCACACTAAACTGTTGCGTACCCTAACCTATCCCCTAAACCGTCCCCGTCCCCTAACCCTAACCCTAACCCTAACCCTTAACCGAAGCCTTACACTAACCCGTCCCCTAATCCTAACCCGTACGCTAACACTAACCCGTACCCTAACACATACGCTGACCCTAAACCGTTGTCGTAAACTAACTTGTCCCCTAAACCGTCCCCATCCCCTAATCGTAACCCTAACCCTAACCCTAACCCGAACCCTTACCCGAAGCCTTACCCTAACCCGTCCACTAAGAATAACCCGTTCGCTAACACTAACCCGTACCCTAACACGTACGCTCACCCTAAGCTGTTGTCATACCCTAACCTGTCCCCTAAACCGTCCCCATCCCCTAACCCTAACCCTAAACCTACCCCTAACCCTAACCCTTACCCGAAGCCTTACCCTAACACGTCCCCTAATCCTAACCCGTACGCTAACATTAAACCGTACCCTAACACGTACGCTCACCCTAAGCCGTTGTCATACCCTAACCTGTCCCCTAAACAGTCCCCGTCCCAGAACCCTAATCCTAACCCTAACCCTAACCCTAACCCTTACCCGAAGCCTTACCCTAACCCGTCCCCTAATCCTAACCCGTAAGCTAACACTAACCCGTACCCTAACACGTACGCTCACCCTAAACCGTTCTCGTACCCTAACCTGTCCCCTAAACCGTCCCCGTCCCCTAACCCTAACCCTAACCCTAACCCTTACCCGAAGCCTTACCCTAACCCGTCCCCTAATCCTAACCCGTACGCTAACACTAACCCGTACCCTAACACGTACGCTCACCCTAAACCGTTGTCGTACCCTAAACTGTCCCCTAAACCGTCCCCGTCCTCTAACACTAACCCAAACCCTAACCGTAACCTAACCCTTACCCGAAGCCTTACACAAACCCGTCTCCTAATCCTAACCCGTACGCTAACACTAACCCGTACCCTAATACGTACGCTCACCCTAAACTTTGTCGTACCCTAACCTGTCCCCTAAACCGTCCCCGTCCCCTAACCCTAACCCTAAATCTACCCCTAACCCTAACCCTTACCCGAAGCCTTACCCTAACCCGTCCCCTAATCCTAACCCGTACGCTAACACTAAACCGTACCCTAACACGTACGCTCACCCTAACACGTTGTCGTATGCTAAACTGTCCCCTAAACCGTCCCCGTCCCATAACCCTAACCCTAACCCTAACCCTAACCCTAACCCTAACACTTACCCGAAGCCTTACACTAACCCGTCCCCTAATCCTAACCCGTACGCTAACACTAACCCGTACCCTAACACGTACGCTCACCCTAAACCGTTGTCGTAAACTAACTTGTCCCCTAAACCGTCCCCATCCCCTAACCCTAACCCTAACCCTAACCCTAACCCTAACCCTTACCCGAAGCCTTACCCTAACCCATCACCTAATCCTAACCCGTACGCTAACACTAGCCTGTACCCTAACACGTACGCTCACCCTAAACCGTTGTCGTACACTAACCTGTCCCCTAAACCATCCCCGTCCTCTAACGCTAACCCTAACCCTAACCCTAAACCTAACCCTTACCCGAAGCCTTACCCTAACCCGTCTCCTAATCCTAACCCGTACGCTAACACTAACCCGTACCCTAACACGTACGCTGACCCTAAACCGTTGTCGTACCCTAACCTTTCCCCTAAACCGTCCCCATCCCCTAACCCTAACCCTAACCCTAACCCTAACCAGTCTCCTAATCCTAACCCGTACGCTAACACTAACCCGTACCCTAACACGTACGCTCACACTAAACTGTTGTCATACCCTAACCTATCCCCTAAACCGTCCCCGTCCCCTAACACTAACCCTAAGCCTAACCCTAACCCTAACCCTTACCCGAAGCCTTACCCTAACCCGTCCCCTAATCCTAACCCGTACGCTAACACTAACCCGTACCCTAACACGTACGCTCACCCTAAACCGTTGTCGTACTCTAACCTGTCCCCTAAACCGTCCCAGTTCCCTAACCCTAACCCTAACCCTAAGCCTAACCCTAACCCTTACCCGAAACCTTACCCTAACCCTTCCCCTAATCCTAACCCGTACGCTAACACTAAGCCGTACCCTAACACGTACGCTCACCCTAAACCGTTGTCGTGTCCTAACCTGTCCCCTAAACTGTCCCCGTCCCATAACCCTAACCCTAACCCTAACCCTAACCCTAACCCTTACGCGATGCCTTACCCTAACCCGTCCCCTAATCCTTACCCGTAAGCTAACACTAACCCGTACCCTAACACGTACGCTCACCCTAAACCGTTGTCGTACACTAACCTGTCCCCTAAACCTTCCCCGTCCCCTAAACCTAACCCTAAATCTACCCCTAACACTAACCCTTACCCGAAGCCTTACCCTAACCCGTCCCCTAATCCTAAGCCGTACGCAAACACTAAACCGTACCCTAACACGTACGTTCACCCTAAAACGTTGTCGTACTCTATCCTGTCCCCTAAACCGTCCCCGTTCCCTAACCCTAACCCTAAGCCTAAGCCTAACCCTAACCCTTACCCGAAACCTTACCCTAACCCTTCCCCTAATCCTAACCCGTACGCTAACACTAAGCCGTACCCTAACACGTACGCTCACCCTAAACCGTTGTCGTGTCCTAACCTGTCCCCTAAACTGTCCCCATCCCATAACCCTAACCCTAACCCTAACCCTAACCCTAACCCTTACGCGATGCCTTACCCTAACCCGTCCCCTAATCCTAACCCGTAAGTTAACACTAACCCGTACCCTAACACGTACGCTCACCCTAAACAGTTGTCGTACCCTAACCTGTCCCCTAAACCTTCCCCGTCCCCTAAACCTAACCCTAAATCTACCCCTAACACTAACCCTTACCCGAAGCCTTACCCTAACCCGTCCCCTAATCCTAAGCCGTACGCAAACACTAAACCGTACCCTAACACGTACGCTCACCCTAAAACGTTGTCGTACCCTAAACTGTCCCCTAAACCGTCCCCATCCCATATCCCTAACCCTAACCCTAACCCTAACCCTAACCCTTACCCGAAGCCTTACCCTAACCCGTCCCCTAATCCTAAACCGTACGCTAACACTAACCCGTACCCTAACACGTACGCTCACCCTAAACCGTTGTCGTAAACTAAATTTTCCCCTAAACCGTCCCCATCCCCTAACCCTAACCCTAACCCTAACCCTAACCCTAACCCTTACCCGAAGCCTTACCCTAACCCGTCCCCTAATCATAACCCGTACGCTAACACTAACCCGTACCCTAACACGTACGCTCACCCTAAACCGTTGTCGTACCCTAACCTGTCCCCTAAACCATCCCCGTCCTCTAACCCTAACCCTAACCCTAACCCTAAACCTAACCCTTACCCGAAGCCTTACCCTAACCCGTCCCCTAATCCTAACCCGTACACTAACACTAAACCGTAAGCTAAAACGTACGCTCACCCTAAACCTTTGTCGTACCCGAACCTGTCCCCTAAACCGTCCCCATCCTCTAACCCTAACCCTAAACCTACCCCTAACCCTAACCCTTACCCGAAGCCTTACCCTAACCCGTCCCCTAATCCTAATCCGTACGCTAACACTAACCCGTACCCTAACACGTACGCTCACCCTAAACCGTTGTCTTAAATAACTTGTCCCCTAAACCGTCCCCATCCCCTAACCCTAACCCTAAACCTAACCCTAACCCTAAACCTTAACCGAAGCCTTACCCTAACCTGTCCCCTAATCCTAACCCGTATGCTAACACTAACCCGTACCCTAACACGTACGCTGACCCTAAACCGTTGTCGTATCCTAACCTGTCCCCTAAACTGTCCCCGTGCCATAACCCTAACCCTAACCCTAACCCTAACCCTAACCCTTACCCGAAGCCTTACCCTAACCCGTCCCCTAATCCTAACCCGTACGCTAACACTAACATATACCCTAACACATACGCTCACCCTAAACCGTTGTCGTACCCTAAACTGTCCCCTAAACCGTCCCCGTCCCCGTCCCCTAACCCTAACACTAACCCTAATCCTAACACTTCCCCGAAGCCTTACCCTAACCCTTCCCCTAATCCTAACCCGTACGCTAACACTAAGCCGTACCCTAACACGTACGCTCACCCTAAACCGTTGTCGTATCCTAACCTGTCCCCTAAACTGTCCCCGTCCCATAACCCTAAACATAACCCAAACCCTAACCCTTACCCGATGCCTTACCCTAACCCGTCCCCTAATCCTAACCCGTAAGCTAACACTAATCCGTACCCTAACACGTACGCAAACCCTAAACCGTTGTCATACACTAACCTGTCCCCTAAACCGTCCCCATCCCCTAACCCTAACCCTTACCCTAACACTAACCCTAACCCTTACCCGAAGCCTTACCCTAATTCGTCCCCTAATCCTAACCCGTACGCTAACACTTACCCGTACCCTAACACGTACGCTGACCCTAAACCGTTGTCGTACACTAACCTGTCCCCTAAACTGTCTCCGTGCCATAACCCTAACCCTAACCCTAACACTTACCCGAAGCCTTACCCTAACCCGTCCCCTAATCCTAACGCGTACGCTAACACTAACCCGTACCCTAACACATACTCTGACCAAAAACCGTTGTCGTACCCTAACCTGTCCCCTAAACCATCCCCGTCTCCTAACCCTAACCCTAACCCTATCCCTTATCCGAAGCCTTACCCTAACCCGTCCCCTAATCCTAACCCGTACGCTAACACTAACCCGTACCCTAACACGTACGCTCACCCTAAACCGTTGTCGTACCCTAACCTGTACCCTAAACCATCCCCGTCCTCTAACCCTAACCCTAACCCTAACCCTAAACCTAACCCTTACCCGAAGCCTTAACCTAACCCGTCCCCTAATCCTAACCCGTACGCTAACACTAACCTGTACCCTAACACGTACGCTCACATTAAACTGTTGTCGTACCCCAACCTATCCCCTAAACCGTCCCCGTCCCCTAACCCTAACCCTAAGCCTAACCCTAACCCTAACCCTTACCCGAAGCCTTACCCTAACCCGTCCCCTAATCCTAACCCGTACGCTAACACTAACCCGTACCCTAACACGTACGCTCACCCTAAACCGTTGTCGTACCCTAACCTGTCCCCTGAACCGTCCCCATCCCTTAACCCTAACCCTAACCCTAAGCCTAACCCTAACCCTTACCCGAAGCCTTACACAAACCCGTCCCCTAATCCTAACCCATACCCTAACACTAACCCGTACCCTAACACGTACGCTGACCCTAAACCGTTGTCGTACCCTAACCTGTCCCCTAAACCGTCCCCGTCCCCTAACCCTAACCCTAACCCTATCCCTTACCCGAAGCCTTACCCTAACCCGTGCCCTAATCCTAACACGTACGCTAACACTAACCCGTACCGTAACACGTACGCTCACCCTAAACCGTTTTCGTACCCTAACCTGTCCCCTAAACCGTCCCCGTCCCCTAACCCTAATCCTAACCCAGCCCTTACCCGAAGCCTTACCCTAACCCGACCCCTAATCCTAACCCGTACGCTAACACTAACCCGTACCCTAACACGTACGCTCACCCTAAACCGTTGTCGTACCCTAACCTGTCCCCTACACCGTCCTCATCCCCTAACCCTAACCCTAACCCTAACCCTAACACTAACCCTTACCGAAGCATTACCCTAACCCGTCCCCTAATACTAACCCATACGCTAAGACTAATCCGTACCCTAACACGTACGCGAACCCTAAACCGTTGTCGTACCCTAACCTGTCCCCTACACCGTCCCCGTCCCCTAAACCTAACCCTAACCCTAACCCTAACCCTAACACTTACCCGAAGCCTTACCCTAACCCGATACCTAATCCTAACCCGTACGCTAACACTAAACCGTACCCTAACACGTACACTCACCCTAAAACGTTGTCGTACCCTAAACTGTCCCCTAAACCGTCCCCGTCACATAACCCAACCCTAACCCTAACCCTAACACTTACCCGAACCCTTACACTAACCCGTCCCCTAATCCTAACCCGTACGCTAACACTAACCCGTACCCTAACACGTACGCTCACCGTAAAACGTTGTCGTAAACTAACTTGTCCCCTAAACCGTCCCCATCCCCTAACCCTAACCCTAACCCTAACCCTAACCCTAACCCTTACCCGAAGCCTTACCCTAACCCGTCCCCTAATCCTAATCCGTACGCTAACACTAACCCGTACCCTAACACGTACGCTCACCCTAAACCGTTGTCGTACACTAACCTGTCCCCTAAACCATCCCCGTCCTCTAACCCTAACCCTAACCCTAACCCTAAACCTAACCCTTACCCGAAGCCTTACCCTAACCCGTCCCCTAATCCTAACCCGTACGCTAACACTAACCTGTACCCTAACACGTACGCTGACCCTAAACCGTTGTCGTACCCTAAACTGTCCCCTAAACCGTCCCAGTCCCCTAACCCTAACCCTAAACCTAACTCTTACCCGAAGCCTTACACAAACCCGTCTCCTAATCCTAACCCGTAAGCTAACACTAACCCGTACCCTAACACGTACGCTCACACTAAACTGTTGTCGTACCCCAACCTATCCCCTAAACCGTCCCCGTCCCCTAACACTAACCTTAAGCCTAACCCTAACCCTAAACCTTACCCGAAGCCTTACCCGAAGCCTTACCCTAACCCGTCCCCTAATCCTAACCCGTACGCTAACACTAACCCGTACCCTAACACGTACGCTCACCCTAAACCGTTGTCGTACTCTAACCTGTCCCCAAAACTGTCCCCGTCCCATAACCCTAACCCTAACCCTAACCCTAACCCTTACCCGATGCCTTACCCTAACCCGTCCCCTAATCCTAACCCGTAAGCTAACACTAACCCGTACCCTAACACGTACGCTCACCCTAAACCGTTGTCGTACCCTAACCTGTCCCCTAAACCGTCCCCGTCCGTTAACCCTAACCCTAAATCTACCCCTAACCCTAACCCTTACCCGAAGCCTTACCCTAACCCGTCCCCTAATCCTAACCCGTACGCTAACACTAAACTGTACCCTAATACGTACGCTCACCCTAAAACTTTGTTGTACCCTAAACTGTCCCCTAAACCGTCCCCGTCCCATAACCCTAACCCTAACCCTAACCCTAACCCTAACCTTACCCGAAGCCTTACACTAACCCGTCCCCTAATCCTAACCCGTACGCTAACACTAACCTGTACCGTAACACGTACGCTCACCCTAAACCGTTGTCGTACCCTAACCTGTCCCCTAAACCTTTCCCGTCCCCTAACCCTAACCCTAACCCTTACCCGAAGCCTTACCCTAACCCGTCCCCTAATCCTAACCCGTACGCTAACACTAAACCGTACCCTAACACGTACGCTCACCCTAAAACGTTGTCGTACCCTAAACTGTCCCCTAAACCGTCCCCGTCACATAACCCAACCCTAACCCTAACCCTAACACTTACCCGAACCCTTACACTAACCCGTCCCCTAATCCTAACCCGTACGCTAACACTAACCCGTACCCTAACACGTATGCTCACCGTAAACCGTTGTCGTAAACTAACTTGTCCCCTAAACCGTCCCCATCCCCTAACCCTAACCCTAACCCTAACCCTAACCCTAACCCTTACCCGAAGCCTTACCCTAACCCGTCCCCTAATCCTAACCCGTACGCTAACACTAACCCGTACCCTAACACGTACGCTCACCCTAAACCGTTGTCGTACACTAACCTGTCCCCTAAACCATCCCCGTCCTCTAACCCTAACCCTAACCCTAACCCTAAACCTAACCCTTACCCGAAGCCTTACCCTAACCCGTCCCCTAATCCTAACCCGTACGCTAACACTAACCTGTACCCTAACACGTACGCTGACCCTAAACCGTTGTCGTACCCTAAACTGTCCCCTAAACCGTCCGCGTCCCCTAACCCTAACCCTAAACCTAACCCTTACCCGAAGCCTTACACAAACCCGTCTCCTAATCCTAACCCGTAAGCTAACACTAACCCGTACCCTAACACGTACGCTCACACTAAACTGTTGTCGTACCCCAACCTATCCCCTAAACCGTCCCCGTCCCCTAACACTAACCCTAAGCCTAACCCTAACCCTAACCCTTACCCGAAGCCTTACCCTAACCCGTCCCCTAATCCTAACCCGTACGCTAACACTAACCCGTACCCTAACACGTACGCTCACCCTAAACCGTTGTCGTACTCTTACCTGTCCCCAAAACTGTCCCCGTCCCATAACCCTAACCCTAACCCTAACCCTAACCCTTACCCGATGCGTTACCCTAACCCGTCCCCTAATCCTAACCCGTAAGCTAACACTAACCCGTACCCTAACACGTACGGTCACCCTAAACTGTTGTCGTACCCTAACCTGTCCCCTAAACCGTCGCCGTCCCCTAACCCTAACCCTAAATCTACCCCTAACCCTAACCCTTACCCGAAGCCTTACCCTAACCCGTCCCCTAATCCTAACCCGTACGCTAACACTAAACCGTACCGTAATACGTACGCTCACCCTAAAACGTTGTTGTACCCTAAACTGTCCCCTAAACCGTCCCCGTCCCATAACCCTAACCCTAACCCTAACACTAACCCTAACCTTACCCGAAGCCTTACCCTAACCCGTCCCCTAATCCTAACCCGTACGCTAACACTAACCCGTACCCTAACACGTACGCTCACCCTAAACCGTTGTCGTACCCTAACCTGTCCCCTAAACGTTTCCCGTCCCCTAACCCTAACCCTAACCCTAACCCTAACCCTAACCCTTACCCGAAGCCTTACCCTAACCCGTCCCCTAATCCTAACCCGTACGCTAACACTAAACCGTACCCTAACACGTACGCTCACCCTAAAACGTTGTCGTACCCTAAACTGTCCCCTAAACCGTCCCCGTCACATAACCCAACCCTAACCCTAACCCTAACACTTACCCGAACCCTTACACTAACCCGTCCCCTAATCCTAACCCGTACGCTAACACTAACCCGTACCCTAACCCGTACGCTCACCGTAAACCGTTGTCGTAAACTAACTTGTCCCCTAAACCGTCCCCATCACCTAACCCTAACCCTAACCCTAACCCTAACCCTAACCCTTACCCGAAGCCTTACCCTAACCCGTCCCCGAATCCTAACCCGTACGCTAACACTAACCCGTACCCTAACACGTACGCTCACCCTAAACCGTTGTCGTACACTAACCTGTCCCCTAAACCATCCCCGTCCTCTAACCCTAACCCTAACCCTAACCCTAAACCTAACCCTTACCCGAAACCTTACCCTAACCCGTCCCCTAATCCTAATCCGTACGCTAACACTAACCTGTACCCTAACACGTACGCTGACCCTAAACCGTTGTCGTACCCTAAACTGTCCCCTAAACCGTCCCCGTCCCCTAACCCTAACCCTAAACCTAACACTTACCCGAAGCCTTACACAAACCCGTCTCCTAATCCTAACCCGTAAGCTAACACTAACCCGAACCCTAACACGTACGCTCACACTAAACTGTTGTCGTACCCCAACCTATCCCCTAAACCGTCCCCGTCCCCTAACACTAACCTTAAGCCTAACCCTAACCCTAACCCTTACCCGAAACCTTACCCTAACCCGTCCCCTAATCCTAACCCGTATGCTAACACTAACCCGTACCCTAACACGTACGCTCACCCTAAACCGTTGTCGTACTCTAACCTGTCCCCAAAACTGTCCCCGTCCCATAACCCTAACCCTAACCCTAACCCTAACCCTTACCCGATGCCTTACCCTAACCCGTCCCCTAATCCTAACCCGTAAGCTAACACTAACCCGTACCCTAACACGTACGCTCACCCTAAACCGTTGTCGTACCCTAACCTGTCCCCTAAACCGTCACCGTCCACTAACCCTAACCCTAAATCTACCCCTAACCCTAACCCTTACCCGAAGCCTTACCCTAACCCGTCCCCTAATCCTAACCCGTACGCTAACACTAAACCGTACCCTAATACGTACGCTCACCCTAAAACGTTGTTGTACCCTAAACTGTCCCCTAAACCGTCCCCGTCCCATAACCCTAACCCTAACCCTAACCCTAACCCTAACCTTACCCGAAGCCTTAACCTAACCCGTCCCCTAATCCTAACCCGTACGCTAACACTAACCCGTACCCTAACACGTACGCTCACCCTAAACCGTTGTCGTACCCTAACCTGTCCCCTAAACCTTTCCCGTCCCCTAACCCTAACCCTAACCCTAACCCTAACCCTTACCCGAAGCCTTACCCTAACCCGTCCCCTAATCCTACCCCGTACGCTAACACTAAACCGTACCCTAACACGTACGCTCACCCTAAAACGTTGTCGTACCCTAAACTGTCCCCTAAACCGTCCCCGTCACATAAACCAACCCTAACCCTAACCCTAACACTTACCCGAACCCTTACACTAACCCGTCCCCTAATCCTAACCCGTACGCTAACACTAACCCGTACCCTAACACGTACGCTCACCGTAAACCGTTGTCGTAAACTAACTTGTCCCCTAAACCGTCCCCATCCCCTACCCCTAACCCTAACCCTAACCCTAACCCTAACCCTTACCCGAAGCCTTACCCTAACCCGTCCCCTAATCCTAACCCGTACGCTAACACTAACCCGTACCCTAACAGGTACGCTCACCCTAAACCGTTGTCGTACACTAACCTGTCCCCTAAACCATCCCCGTCCTCTAACCCTAACCCTAACCCTAACCCTAAACCTAACCCTTACCCGAAGCCTTACCCTAACCCGTCCCCTAATCCTAACCCGTACGCTAACACTAACCTGTACCCTAACACGTACGCTGACCCTCAACCGTTGTCGTACCCTAAACTGTCCCCTAAACCGTCCCCGTCCACTAACCCTAACCCTAAACCTAACCCTTACCCGAAGCCTTACACAAACCCGTCTCCTATTCCCAACCCGTAAGCTAACACTAACCCGTACCCTAACACGTACGCTCACACTAAACTGTTGTCGTACCCCAACCTATCCCCTAAACCGTCCCCGTCCCCTAACACTAACCTTAAGCCTAACCCTAACCCTAACCCTTACCCGAAGCCTTACCCTAACCCGTCCCCTAATCCTAACCCGTACGCTAACACTAACCCGTACCCTAACACGTACGCTCACCCTAAACCGTTGTCGTACTCGAACCTGTCCCCAAAACTGTCCCCGTCCCATAACCCTAACCCTAACCCTAACCCTTAACCGATGCCTTACCCTAACCCGTCCCCTAATCCTAACCCGTAAGCTAACACTAACCCATACCCTAACACGTACGCTCACCCTAAACCGTTGTCGTACCCTAACCTGTCCCCTAAACCGTCCCCGTCCCCTAACCCTAACCCTAAATCTACCCCTAACCCTAACCCTTACCCGAAGCCTTACCCTAACCCGTCCCCTAATCCTAACCCGTACGCTAACACTAAACCGTACCCTAATACGTACGCTCAACCTAAAACGTTGTTGTACCCTAAACTGTCCCCTAAACCGTCCCCGTCCCATAACCCTAACCCTAACCCTAACCCTAACCCTAACCTTACCCGAAGCCTTACCCTAACCCGTCCCCTAATCCTAACCCGTACGCTAACACTAACCCGTACCCTAACACGTACGCTCACCCTAAACCGTTGTCGTACCCTCACCTGTCCCCTAAACCTTTCCCGTCCCCTAACCCTAACCCTAACCCTAACCCTAACCCTAACCCTTACCCGAAGCCTTACCCTAACCCGTCCCCTAATCCTAACCCGTACGCTAACACTAAACCGTACCCTAACACGTACGCTCACCCTAAAACGTTGTCGTACCCTAAACTGTCCCCTAAACCGTCCCCGTCACATAACCCAACCCTAACCCTAACCCTAACACTTACCCGAACCCTTACACTAACCCGTCCCCTAATCCTAACCCGTACGCTAACACTAACCCGTACCCTAACACGTACGCTCACCGTAAACCGTTGTCGTAAACTAACTTGTCCCCTAAACCGTCCCCATCCCCTAACCCTAACCCTAACCCTAATCCTAACCCTAACCCTTACCCGAAGCCTTACCCTAACCCGTCCCCTAATCCTAACCCGTACGCTAACACTAACCTGTACCCTAACACGTACGCTGACCCTAAACCGTTGTCGTACCCTAAACTGTCCCCTAAACCGTCCCCGTCCCCTAACCCTAACCCTAAACCTAACCCTTACCCGAAGCCTTACACAAACCCGTCTCCTAATCCTAACCCGTAAGCTAACACTAACCCGTACCCTAACACGTACGCTCACACTAAACTGTTGTCGTACCCCAACCTATCCCCTAAACCGTCCCCGTCCCCTAACACTAACCCTAAGCCTAACCCTAACCCTAACCCTTACCCGAAGCCTTACCCTAACCCGTCCCCTAATCCTAACCCGTACGCTAACACTAACCCGTACCCTAACACGTACGCTCACCCTAAACCGTTGTCGTACTCTAACCTGTCCCCAAAACTGTCCCCGTCTCATAACCCTAACCCTAACCCTAACCCTAACCCTTACCCGATGCCTTACCCTAACCCGTCCCCTAATCCTAACCCGTAAGCTAACACTAACCCGTACCCTAACACGTACGCTCACCCTAAACCGTTTTCGTACCCTAACCTGTCCCGTAAACCGTCCCCGTCCCCTAACCCTAACCCTAAAGCTACCCCTAACCCTAACCCTTACCCGAAGCCTTACCCTAACCCGTCCCCTAATCCTAACCCGTACGCTAACACTAAACCGTACCCTAATACGTACGCTCACCCTAAAACGTTGTTGTACCCTAAACTGTCCCCTAAACCGTCCCCGTCCCATAACCCTAAACCTAACCCTAACCCTAAACCTAACCTTACCCGAAGCCTTACCCTAACCCGTCCCCTAATCCTAACCCGTACGCTAACACTAACCCGTACCCTAACACGTACGCTCACCCTAAACCGTTGTCGTAAACTAAATTTTCCCCTAAACGGTCCCCATCCCCTAACCCTAACCCTAACCCTAACCCTAACCCCAACCCTTACCCGAAGCGTTACCATAACCCGTCCCCTAATCCTAACCCGTACGCTAACACTAACCCGTACCCTAACACGTACGCTCACCCTAAACCATTGTCGTACACTAACCTGTCCCCTAAACCATCCCCGTCCTCTAACCCTAAACCTAACCCTAACCCTAAACCTAACCCTTACCCGAAGCCTTACACTAACCCGTCCCCTAATCCTAACCCGTACGCTAACATTAACCCGTACCCTAACACGTACGCTCACCCTAAACCGTTGTCGTACCCTAACCTGTCCCCTAAACCGTCCCCATCCTCTAACCCTAACCCTAAACCTACCCCTAAACCTAACCCTTACCCGAAGCCTTACCCTAACCCGTCCCCTAATCCTAACCCGTACGCTAAAACTAACCCGTACCCTAACACTTACGCTCACCCTAAACCGTTGTCGTACCCTAACCTGTCGCCTAAACCGTCCCCATCCCCTAAACCTAACCCTAAACCTAACCCTAACCCTAACCCTAACACTTACCCGAAGCCTTACCCTAACCCGTCCCCTAATCCTAACCCGTAAGCTAACACTAAACCGTACCCTAACACGTGAGCTCACCCTAAACCGTTGTCTTACCCTAACCTGTCCCCTAAACCGTCCCCGTCCCCTAACCCTAACCCTAAACCTAACCCTAACCCTAACACTTACCCGAAGCCTTACCCTAACCCGTCCCCTAATCCTAACCCGTACGCTAACACTAAACCGTACCCTAACACGTACGCTCACCCTAAAACGTTGTCGTACCCTAACCTGTCCCCTAAACCGTCCCCGTCCCATAACCCTAACCCTAAATCTACCCCTAACCCTAACCCTTACCGGAAGCCTTACCCTAACCCGTCCCCTAATCCTAAGCCGTACGCTATCACTAACCCGTACCCTAACACGTACGCTCACACTAAACTGTTGTCGTACCCTAACCTATCCCCTAAACCGTCCCCGTCCCCTAACCCTAACCCTAACCCTAACCCTTAACCGAAGCCTTACCCTAACCCGTCCCCTAAACCTAACCCGTACCCTAACACTAACCCGTACCCTAACACGTACGCTGACCCTAAACCGTTGTCGTAAACTAACTTGTCCCCTAAACCGTCCCCATCCCCTAATCCTAACCCTAACCGTAACCCTATCCCGAACCCTTACCCGAAGCCTTACCCTAACCCGTCCCCTAATCCTAACCCGTTCGCTAACACTAACCCGTACCCTAACACGTACGCTCACCCTAAACCGTTGTCGTACCCTAAACTGTCCCCTAAACCGTCCCCGTCATCTAACCCTAACCCTAACCCTAACACTAACCCTTAACCGAAGCCTTACCCTAACCCTTCCCCTAATCCTAACCCATACGCTAACACTAAGCCGCACCCTAACACGTACGCTCACCCTAAACCGTTGTCGTATCCTAACCTGTCCCCTAAACAGTCCCCATCCCAGAACCATAACCCTAACCCTAACCTAACCCTAACCCTTACCCGATGCCTTACCCTAACCCGTCCCCTAATCCTAACCCGTAAGCTAACACTAACCTGTACCCTAACACGTACGCTCACCCTAAACCGTTGTCATACCCAAACCTGTCCCCTAAACCGTCCCCGTCCCCTAACCCTAACCCTAAACCTACCCCTAACCCTAACCCTTACCCGAAGCCTTACCCTAACACGTCCCCTAATCCTAACCCGTACGCTAACACTAAACCGTACCCTAACACGTACGCTCACCCTATAACTTTGTCGTACCCTAACCTGTCCCCTAAACCGTCCCCATCCCATAACCCTAACCCTAACCCTAACCCTAACCCTAACCCTTACCCGAAGCCTTACCCTAACCCGTCCCCTAATCCTAACCCGTACGCTAACACTAACCCGTACCCTAACACGTACGCTCACCCTAAACCGTTGTCGTAAACTAACTTGTCCCGTAAACCGTCCCCATCCCCTAAACCTAACCCTAAACCTAACCCTAACCCTAACCCTAACACTTACCCGAAGCCTTACCCTAACCCGTCCCCTAATCCTAACACGTAAGCTAACACTAACCCGTACCCTAACACGTGAGCTCACCCTAAACCGTTGTCTTACCCTAACATGTCCCCTAAACCGTCCCCATCCCCTAACCCTAACCCTAAACCTACCCCTAACCCTAACACTTACCCGAAGCCTTACCCTAACCCGTCCCCTAATCCTAACCCGTACGCTAACACTAAACCGTACCCTAACACGTACGCTCACCCTAAAACGTTGTCGTACCCTAACCTGTCCCCTAAACCGTCCCCGTCCCCTAACCCTAACCCTAACCCTAACCCTTAACCGAAGCCTTACCCTAACCCGTCCCCTAATCGTAACCCGTACACTAACACTAACCCGTACCCTAACACGTACGCTGACCCTAAACTGTTGTCGTAAACTAACTTGTCCCCTAAACCGTCCCCATCCCCTAATCCTAACCCTAAACCTAACCCTATCCCGAACCCTTACCCGAAGCCTTACCCTAACTCGTCCCCTAATCCTAACCCGTTCGCTAACACTAACCCGTACCCTAACACGTCCGCTCACCCTAAACCGTTGTCGTACCCTAAACTGTCCCCTAAACCGTCCCCGTCACCTAACCCTAACCCTAACCCTAACACTAACCCTTAACCGAAGCCTTACCCTAACCCTTCCCGTAATCGTAAACCGTACGCTAACACTAAGCCGTACCCTAACACGTACGCTCACCCTAAACCGTTGTCGTATCCTAACCTGTCCCCTAAACAGTCCCCGTCCCAGAACCCTAACCCTAACCCTAACCCTAACCCTTACCCGATGCCTTACCCTAACCCGTCCCATAATCCTAACCCGTAAGCTAACACTAACCCGTACCCTAACACGTACGCTCACCCTAAACCGTTGTCATACCCTAACCTGTACCCTAAACAGTCCCCGTCCCCTAACCCTAACCCTAAACCTACCCCTAACCCTAACCCTAACCCGAAGCCTTACCCTAACACGTCCCCTAATCCTAACCCGTACGCTAACACTAAACCGTACCCTAACACGTACGCTCACCCTATAACTTTGTCGTACCCTAACCTGTCCCCTAAACCGTCCCCGTCCCCTAACCCTAACCCTAAACCTACCCCTAACCCTAACCCTTACCCGAAGCCTTACCCTAACCCTTCCCCTAATCCTAACCCGTACGCTAACACTAAGCCGTACCCTAACACGTACGATCACCCTAAACCGTTGTCGTATCCTAACCTGTCCCCTAAACTGTCCCCATCCCATAACCCTAACCCTAACCCTAACCCTAACCCTAACCCTTACTCGATGCCTTACCCTAACCCGTCCCCTAATCCTAACCCGTAAGCTAACACTAACCCGTACCCTAACACGTACGCTCACCCTAAACCGTTGTCGTACCCTAACCTGTCCCCTAAACCGTCCCCGTCCCCTAACCCTAACCCTAAATCTACCCCTAACCCTAACCCTTACCCGAAGCCTTACCCTAACCCGTCCCCTAATCCTAACCCGTACACTAACACTAAACCGTACCCTAACACGTACGCTCACCCTAAAACGTTGTCGTACCCTAAACTGTCCCCTAAATCGTCCCCGTCCCATAACCCTAACCCTAACCCTAACCCTAACACTTACCCGAAACCTTACACTAACCCGCCCCTAATCCTAACCCGTACGCTAACACTAACCCGTACCCTAACACGTACGCTCACCGTAAACCGTTGTCGTAAACTAACTTGTCCCCTAAACCGTCCCCATCCCCTAACCCTAACCCTAACCCTAACCCTAACCCTAACCCTTACCCGAAGCCTTACCCTAACCCGTCCCCTAATCCTAACCCGTACGCTAACACTAAACCGTACCCTAACACGTACGCTCACCCTAAACCGTTGTCGTACACTAACCTGTCCCCGAAACCATCCCCGTCTTCTAACCCTAACCCTAACCCTAACCCTAAACCAAACCCTTACCCGAAGCCTTACCCTAACCCGTCCCCTAATCCTAACCCGTACGCTAACACTAACCCGTACCCTAACACGTACGCTGACCCTAAACCGTTGTCGTACCCTAAACTGTCCCCTAAACCGTCCCCGTCACCTAACCCTAACCCTAAACCTAACCCTTACCCGAAGCCTTACACAAACCCGTCTCCTAATCCTAACCCGTACGCTAACACTAACCCGTACCCTAACACGTACGCTCACACTAAACTGTTGTCGTACACCAACCTATCCCCTAAACCGTCCCCGTCCCGTAACACTAAACCTAAGCCTAATCCTAACCCTAACCCTTACCCGAAGCCTTACCCTAACACGTCCCCTAATCCTAACCCGTACGCTAACACTAACCCGTACCCTAACACGTACGCTCACCCTAAAACGTTGTCGTACTCTAACCTGTCCCCAAAACTGTCCCCGTCCCATAACCCTAACCCTAACCCTAACCCTAACCCTTACCCGATGCCTTACCCTAACCCGTCCCCTAATCCTAACCCGTAAGCTAACACTAACCCGTACCATAACACGTACGCTCACCCTAAACCGTTGTCGTACCCTAACCTGTCCCCTAAACCGTCCCCGTCCCCTAAACCTAACCCTAAATCTACCCCTAACCCTAACCCTTACCCGAAGCCTTACCCTAACCCGTCCCCTAATCATAACCCGTACGCTAACACTAAACCGTACCCTAACACGTACGCTCACCCTAAAACGTTGTCGTACCCTAAACTGTACCCTAAATCGTCCCCGTCCCACAACCCTAACCCTAACCCTAACCCTAACCCTAACCCTTACCCGAAGCCTTACCCTAACCCGTCCCCTAATCCTAACCCGTACGCTAACACTAACCCGTACCCTAACACGTACGCTCACCCTAAACCGTTGTCGTATACTAAATTTTCCCCTAAACCGTCCCCGTCCCCTAACCCTAACCCTAAATCTACCCCTAACCCTAACCCTTACCCGAAGCCTTACCCTAACCCGTCCACTAATCCTAACCCTTTCGCTAACACTAACCCGTACCCTAACACGTACGCTCACCCTAAACCATTGTCGTACCCTAACCTGTCCCCTAAACCATCCCCGTCCTCTAACCCTAACCCTAAGCCTAACCCTAAACCTAACCCTTACCCGAAGCCTTACCCTAACCCGTCCCCTAATCCTAACCCGTACGCTAACACTAACCCGTACCCTAACACGTACGCTCACCCTAAACCGTTGTCGTACCCTAACCTGTCCCCTAAACCGTCCCCATCCCCTAAACCTAACCCTAAACCTAACCCTAACCCTAACCCTAACACTTACCCGAAGCCTTACCCTAAACCGTCCCCTAATCCTAACCCGTAAGCTAACACTAACCCGTACCCTAACACATGAGCTCACCCTAAAACGTTGTCTTACCCTAACCTGTCCCCTAAACCGTCCCCGACCCCTAACCCTAACCCTAAACCTACCCCTAACCATAACACTTACCCGAAGCCTTACCCTAACCCGTCCCCTAATCCTAACCCGTACCCTAACACTAAACCGTACCCTAACACGTACGCTCACCCTAAAACGTTGTCGTACCCTAACCTGTCCCCTAAACCGTCCCCGTCCCATAACCCTAACCCTAACACTAACCCTAAACCTAACCCTTACCGGAAGCCTTACCCTAACCCGTCCCCTAATCCTAACCCGTACGCTATCACTAACCCGTACCCTAACATGTACGCTCACACTAAACTGTTGTCGTACCCTAACCTATCCCCGAAACCATCCCCGTCCCCTAACCCTAACCCTAACCCTAACCCTTAACCGAAGCCTTACCCTAACCCGTCCCCTAATCCTAACCCGTACACTAACACTAACACGTACCCTAACACGTACACTGACCCTAAACCGTTGTCGTAAACTAACTTGTCCCCTAAACCGTCCCCATCCCCTAATCCTAACCCTAACCCTAACCCTATCCCGAACCCTTACCCGAAGCCTTACCCCAACCCGTCCCCTAATCCTAACCCGTTCGCTAACACTAACCCGTACCCTAACACGTACGCTCACCCTAAACCGTTGTCGTACCCTAACCTGTCCCGTACACCGTCCCCGTCCCCTAACCCTAACCCTAACCCTAACCCTAACCCTAACCCTAACCCTTACCCGAAGCCTTACCCTAACCCGACCCCTAATCCTAACCCGTACGCGAACACTAACCCTTACCTTAACACGTACGCTGACGCTAAACCGTTGTCGTACCCTAACCTGTCCCCTAAACCGTCCCTGTCCCCTAACCCTAACCCTAAACCTAACACTTAACCGAAGCCTTACCCTAACCCGTCCCCTAATCCTAACCCGTACGCTAACACTAACCCGTACCCTAACACGTACGCTGACGCTAAACCGTTGTCATACCCTAACCTGTCCCCTAAACCTTCCCCGTCCCCTAACCCTAACCGTAACCATAACCCTAACCCTAACCCTTACACGAAGCCTTACCCTAAACCGTCCCCGAATCCTAACCCGTACGCTAACACTAACACGTACCCTAACACGTACGCTCACCCTACACCGTTGTCGTACCCTAACCTGTCCCCTAAACCGTCCCCGTCCCCTAACCCTAACCCTAACCCTACCCCTAACACTAACCCTTACCCGAAGCCTTACCCTAACCCGTCCTCTAATCCTAACCCGTACGCTAACACTAACCCGTACCCTAACACTTACGCTCATCCTAAATCGTTGTCGTACCCTAACCTGTCCCCTAAACTCTCCCCGTCCCATAACCCTAACTCTTACCCTAACCCTAACCCTAACCCTTACCAGAAGCTTTACCCTAAACCGTCCCCTAATCCTAACCCGTACGCTAACACTAACCCGTACCCTAACACGTAAGCTCACCCGTAACCGTTGTCGTAAACTAACCTCTCCCCTAAACCGTCCCGAGCCCCTAACCCTAACCCTAACCCTAACCCTAACCCTAACCCTAACCCTAACCCTAACCCTTACCCGGAGCCTTACCCTAACCCGTCCCCTAATCCTAACCCGTACGCTAACATTAACCCATACCCTAACACGTACGCTGACCCTAAACCGTTGTCGTACCCTAACCTGTCCCCTAAACTGTCCCCGTCCCATAACCCTAAACCTAACCCTAACCCTAACCCTAACACTTACCCGAAGCCTTACACTAACCCGTCCCCTAAACCTAACCCGTACGCTAACACTAACCCGTACCCTAACACGTACGCTCACCCTAAAACGTTGTCGTACCCTAACCTGTCCCCTAAACCGTCCCCGTCCCATAACCCTAACCCTAACCCTAACCCTAACCCTAACCCTTACCCGAAGCCTTACCCTAACCCGTCCCCTAATCCTAACCCGTACGCTAACACTAACCCGTACCCTTACACGTACGCTCACCCTAAACCGTTGTCGTAAACTAACTTGTCCCCTAAACCGTCCCCATCCCCTAACCCTAACCCTACCCCTAACCCTAACCCTAACCTTTACCCGAAGCCTTACCCTAACCCGTCCCCTAATCCTAACCCGTACGCTAACACTAACCCGTACCCTAACACGTACGCTCACCCTAAACTGTTGTCGTACACTAACCTGTCCCCTAAACCATCCCCGTCCTCTAACCCTAACCCTAACCCTAACCCTAAACCTAACCCTTACCCGAAGCCTTACCCTAACCCGTCCCCTAATCCTAACCCGTTCGCTAACACTAAACCGTACCCTAACACGTACGCTCACCCTAAACCGTTGTCGTACCCTAAACTGTCCCCTAAACCGTCCCCGTCCCCTAACCCTAACCCTAACCCTAAGCCTAACCCTAACCCTTACCTGAAGCCTTACCCTAACCTGTCCCCTAATCCTAACCCGTACGCTAACACTAACCCGTACCCTAACACGTACGCTCACCCTAAACCGTTGTCATAAACTAACTTGTCCCCTAAACCGTCCCCGTCACCTAACCCTAACCCTAACCCTAACCCTAACCGTAACCCTTACCCGAAGCCTTACCCTAAGCCTTCCCCTAATCCTAACCCGTACGCTAACACTAAGCCGTACCCTAACAGGTACGCTCACCCTAAACCGTTGTCGTATCCTAACCTGTCCCCTAAACCGTCCCCATCCCCTAATCCTAACCCTAACCCTAAACTTACCCCTAACCCTAACCCTTACCCGAAGCCTTACCCTAACCCGTCCCATAATCCTAACCCGTACGCTAACACTAACCCGTATCCTAACACGTACGCTGACCCTAAACCGTTGTCGTAAACTAACTTGTCCCCTAAACCGTCCCCATCCCCTAACCCTAACCCTAACCCTAACCCTAACCCTTACCCGATGCCTTACCCTAACCCGATCCCTAATCCTAACCCGTAAGCTAACACTAACCCGTACCCTAACACGTACGCTCACCCTAAACCGTTGTCGTTCCCTAACCTGTCCCATAAACCGTCCCCGTCCCCTAAACCTAACCCTAACCCTAAACCTAACCCTTACCCGAAGCCTTACCCTAACCCGTCCCTTAATCCTAACCTGTACGCTAACACTAACCCGTACCCTAACACGTACGCTGACCCTAAACCATTGTCGTACCCTAAGCTGTCCCCTAACCGTCCCCGTCCCCTAACACTAACCCTAACCCTAACCCTTAACCGAAGCCTTACCCTAACCCGTCCCCTAATCCTAACCCGAACGCTAACACTAAACCGTACCCTAACACGTACGCTGACCCCAAACCGTTGTCGTAAACTAACTTGTCCCCTAAACCGTCCCCATCCCCTAATCCTAACCCTAACCCTAACCCTAACCCTAACCCTTACCCGAAGCCTTACCCTAACCCGTCCCCTAATCCTAACCCGTACGCTAACACCAACCCGTACCCTATCACGTACGCTCACCCTAAACCGTTGTCGTACCCTAACCTGTCCCCTAAACCGTCCCCATTCCCTAACCCTAACCCTAACCCTAAGCCTAACCCTAACCCTTACCCGAAGCCTTACCCTAAAACGTCCCCTAATCCTAAACCGTTCGCTAACACTAACCCGTACCCTAACACGTACGCTGACCCTAAACCGTTGTCGTACCCTAACCTGTCCCCTAAACCGTCCCCGTCCCCTAACCCTAACCCTAACCCTATCCCTTACCCGAAGCCTTACCCTAACCCGTCCCCTAATCCTAACCCGTACGCTAACACTAAGCCGTACACTAACACATACGCTCACCCTAAACTGTTGTCGTATCCGAACCTGTCCCCTAAACTGTCCCCGTCCCATAACCCTAACCCTAACCCTAACCCTAACCCTAACCCTTACCCGATGCCTTACCCTAACCCGTCCCCTAATCCTAACCCGTACGCTAACACTAACCCATACCCTAACACGTACGCTCACACTAAACTGTTGTCGTATCCTAATCTATCCCCTAAACCGTCCCTGTCCCCTAACCCTAACCCTAAGCCTAACCCTAACCCTACCACTTACCTGAAGCCTTACCCTAACCCGTCCCCTAATCCTAACCCGTACGCTAACAGTAACCCGTACCCTAACACGTACGCTCACCCTAAACAGTTGTCGTACCCTAACCTGTCCCCTAAACCGTCCCTGTCCCCTAACCCTAACCCTAACCCTAAGCCTAACCCTAACCCTTACCCGAAGCCTTACCCTAACCCGTCCCCTAATCCTAACCCGTACGCTAACCCTAACCCGTACCCTAACACGTACGCTCACCCGAAACTGTTGTTGTACCCTAAACTGTCCCCTAAACCGTCCCCGTCCCCTAACCCTAACCCTAAACCTAACACTAACCCTAACCCTTACCCGAAGCCTTATCCTAACCCTTCCCGTAATCCTAACCAGTACGCTAACACTAAGCCGTACCCTAACACGTACGCTCACCGTAAACCGTTGTCGTATCCTAACCTGTCCCCTAAACTGTCCCCGTCCCATAACCCTAACCCTAACCCTAATCCTAACCCTAACCGTTACCCGATGCCTTACCCTAACCCGTCCCCTAATCCTAAACCGTAAGCTAACACTAATCTGTACCCTAACACGTACGCTCACCCTAAACCGTTGTGGTACCCTAACCTGTCCCCTACACCGTCCCCGTCCCCTAACCCTAACCCTAACCATAACACTTACCCGAAGCCTTACCATATCCCGACCCCTAATCCTAACCCGTACGCTAACACTAACACGTACCCTAACACGTACGCTCACCCTAAACCGTTGTCGTAAACTAACTTGTCCCCTAAACCGTCCCCATCCCCTAACCCTAACCCTAACCCTAACACTAACCCTAACCCTTACCCGAAGCCTTACCGTAACCCGTCCCCTAATCCTAACCCGTACGCTAACACTAACCCCTACCCTAACACGTACGCTCACCCTAAACCGTTGTCGTACCCTAACCTGTCCCCTAAACCGTCCCCGTCCCCGTCCCCTAACCCTAACCATTAACCGAAGCCTTACCCTAACCCGCCCCTAAACCTAAACCGTACGCTAACACTATCCCGTACCCTAACACATACGCTGACACTAAACCGTTGTCGTTCCCTAACCTGTCCCCTAAACCGTCCCCGTCCCCTAACCCTAACACTAACCCTATCCCTTACCCGAAGCCTTACCCTAACCCGTCCCCTAATCCTAACCCGTATGCTAACACTAACCCGTACCCTAACACGTACGCTCACCCTAAATCGTTGTCGTACCCTAACCTGTGCCCTAAACCATCCCCGTCCCCTAACCCTAACCCTAACCCTAACCCTAAACCTAACCCTTACCCGAAGCCTTACACTAACCCGTCCCCTAATCCTAACCCGTACGCTAACACTAACCCGTACCCTAACACGTACGCTCACACTAAACTGTTGTCGTACACTCACCTATCCCCTAAACCGTCCCCGTCCTCTAACCCTAACCCTAAGCCTAACCCTAACCCTAACTCTAACCCTTACCCGAAGCCTTACCCTAACCCGTCCCCTAATCCTAACCCGTACGCTAACACTAACCCGTACCCTAACACGTATGCTCACCCTAAACCGTTGTCGTACCCTAACATGTCCCATAAACCGTCCCCGTCCCCTAACCCTAACCCTAACCCTAAGCCTAACCCTAACACTTACCTGAAGCCTTACCCTAACCTGTCCCCTAATCCTAACCCGTACGCTAACACTAACCCGTACCCTAACACGTACGCTCACCCTAAACCGTTGTCGTACACTAAACTGTCCCCTAAACTGTCCCCATCCCCTAACCCTAACCCTAACCCTAACCCTTATCCGAAGCCTTACCCTAACCCGTCCCCTAATCCTCACCCGTACGCTAACACTAACCCGTACCCTAACACGTACGCTGACCCTAAACCGTTGTCGTAAACTAACTTGTCCCCTAAACCGTCCCCATCCCCTAATCCTAACCCTAACCCTAACCCTAACCCTAACCCTTACCCGAAGCCTTACCCTAACACGTCCCCTAATCCTAACCCGTACGCTAACACTAAGCCGTACTCTAACACGTACGCTCACCCTAAACCGTTGTTGTACCCTAACCTGTCCCCTAAACCGTCCCTGTCCCCTAATCCTAACCCTAACCCTAACCCTAACCCTAACCCTTACCCGAAGCATTACACTAAACCGTCCCCTAATACTAGCCCGAACGCTAACACTAATCCGTACCCTAACACGTACGCTCACCCTAAACCGTTGTCGTACCCCAACCTGTCCCCTACACCGTCCCCGTCCCCTCACCCTAACCCTAACCCTAACCCTAAACCTAACCATAACCCTAACACTAACCCTTACCCGAAGCATTACCCTAAACCGTCCCCGAATCCTAAACCGTACGCTAACACTAACCCGTACCCTAACACGTACGCTCACCCTAAACCGTTATCATACCCTAACCTGTCCCCTAAACCTTCCCCGTCCCCAAACCCTAACCCTAAACCTAACCCTTACCCGAAGCCTTACCCTAACCCGTCCCCTAATCCTAACCCGTACGCTAACACTAACCCGTACCCTAACACGTACGCTCACCCTAAACTGTTGTCGTACACTAACCTGTCCCCTAAACCATCCCCGTCCTCTAACCCTAACCCTAACCCTAACCCTAAACCTAACCCTTACCCGAAGCCTTACCCTAACCCGTCCCCTAATCCTAACCCATTCGCTAACACTAAACCGTACCCTAACACGTACGCTCACCCTAAACCTTTGTCGTACCCTAAACTGTCCCCTAAACCATCCCCGTCCTCTAACCCTAACCCTAACCCTAACCCTAAACTTAACCCTTACCCGAAGCCTTACACAAACCCGTCTCCTAATCCTAACCCGTACGCTAACACTAACCCGTACCCTAACACGTACGCTCACACTAAACTGTTGTCGTACCCTAACCTATCCCCTAAACCGTCCCCATCCCCTAACCCTAACCCTAAGCCTAACCCTAACCCTAACCCTTACCTGAAGCCTTACCCTAGCCCGTCCCCTAATCCTAGCACGTACGCTAACACTAACCCGTACCCTAACACGTACGCTCACCCTAAACCGTTGTCGTATACTAACCTGTCCCCTAAACTGTCCCCATCCCATAACCCTAACCCTAACCCTAACCCTAACCCTTACCCGATGCCTTAGCCTAACCCGTCCCCTAATCCTAACCCGTAAGCTAACACTAACCCGTACCCTAACACGTACGCTCACCCTAAACCGTTGTCGTACCCTAACCTGTCCCCTAAACCGTCCCCGTCCCCTAACCCTAACCCTAACCCTAACCCTAAACCTAACCCTTACCCGAAGCCTTACCCTGACCCGTCCCCTAATCCTAACCCGTACGCTAACACTAACCCGTACCCTAACACGTACGCTCACCCTAAACCGTTGTCGTAAACTAACTTTTCCCCTAAACCGTCCCTATCCCCTAACCATAACCCTAACCCTAACCCTAACCCTAACCCTTACCCGAAGCCTTACCCTAACCCGTCCCCTAATCCTAACCCGTACCCTAACACGTACGCTGACCCTAAACCGTTGTCGTACCCTAACCTGTCCCCTAAACCGTCCCCGTCCCCTAACCCTAACCCTAACCCTAACCCTTACCCGAAGCCTTACCCTAACCCGTCCCCTAATCCTAACCCGTACGCTAACACTAACCCGTACCCTAACACGTACGCTCACCCTAAACTGTTGTCGTACACTAACCTGTCCCCTAAACCATCCCCGTCCTCTAACCCTAACCCTAACCCTAACTCTAACCCTAACCCTTACCCGATGCCTTAGCCTAACCCGTCCCCTAATCCTAACCCGTAAGCTAACACTAACCCGTACCCTAACACGTACGCTCACCCTAAACCGTTGTCGTACCCTAACCTGTCCCCTAAACCGTCCCCGTCCCCTAACCCTAACCCTAAATCTACCCCTAACCCTAACCCTTACCCGAAGCCTTACCCTAACCCGTCACCTAATCCTAACCCGTACGCTAACACTAAACCGTACCCTAACACGTACGCTCACCCTAAAACGTTGTCGTACCCTAAACTGTCCCCTAAACCATCCCCGTCCTCTAACCCTAACCCTAACCCTAACCCTAAACCTAACCCTTACCCGAAGCCTTACCCTGACCCGTCCCCTAATCCTAACCCGTACGCTAACACTAACCCGTACCCTAACACGTACGCTCACCCTAAACCGTTGTCGTAAACTAACTTGTCCCCTAAACCGTCCCTATCCCCTAACCATAACCCTAACCCTAACCCTAACCCTAACCCTTACCCGAAGCCTTACCCTAACCCGTCCCCTAATCCTAACCCGTACCCTAACACGTACGCTGACCCTAAACCGTTGTCGTACCCTAACCTGTCCCCTAAACCGTCCCCATCCCCTAACCCTAACCCTAACCCTAACCCTTACCCGAAGCCTTACCCTAACCCGTCCCCTAATCCTAACCCGTACGCTAACACTAAACCGTACCCTAACACGTACGCTCACCCTAAAACGTTGTCGTACCCTACCCTGTCCCCTAAACCGTCCCCGTCCCATAACCCTAACCCTAAACCTAACCCTTACCCGAAGCCTTACCCTAACCCGTCCCCTAATCCTAACCCGTACGCTAACACTAACCCGTACCCTAACACGAACGCTCACCCTAAACCGTTGTCGTAAACTAACTTGTCCCCTAAACCGTCCCCATCCCCTAACCCTAAACCTAACCCTAACCCTAACTCTAACCCTTACCCGAAGCCTTACCCTAAACCGTCCCCTAATCCTAACCCGTACGCTAACACTAACCCGTACCCTAACACGTACGCTCACCCTAAACTGTTGTCATACCCTAACCTGTCCCCTAAACCATCCCCGTGCTCTAACCCTAACCCTAACCCTAACCCTAAACCTAACCATTACCCGAAGCCTTACCCAAACCCGTCTCCTAATCTTAACCCGTACGCTAACACTAACCCGTACCCTAACACGTACGCTCACACTAAACTGTTGTCGTACCCTAACCTATCCCCTAAACCGTCCCCGTCCCCTAACCCTAACCCTAAGCCTAACCCTAACCCTAACCCTTACCCGAAGCCTTACCCTAACCCGTCCCCTAATCCTAACCCGTACGCTAACGCTAACCCGTACCCTAACACGTACGCTCACCCTAAACCGTTGTCGTACACTAACCTGTCCCCTAACCGTGCCCGTCCCCTAACCCTAACCCTAACCCTAAGCCTAACCCTAACCCTTACCCGAAGCCTTACCCTAACCCTTCCCCTAATCCTAACCCGTACGCTAACACTAAGCCGTACCCTAACACGTACGCTCACCCTAAACCGTTGTCGTATCCTAACCTGTCCCCTAAACTGTCCCCGTCCCATAACCCTAACCCTAACCCTAACCCTAACCCTAACCCTTACCCGATGCCTTACCCTAACCCTTCCCCTAATCCTAACCCGTAAGCTAACACTAACCCGTACCCTAACACGTACGCTCACCCTAAAACGTTGTCGTACACTAACCTGTCCCCTTAACCGTCCCCGTCCCCTAACCCTAACCCTAAATCTACCCCTAACCCTAACCCTTACCCGAAGCCTTACACTAACCCGTCCCCTAATCCTAACCCGTACGCTAACACTAACCCGTACCCTAACACGAACGCTCACCATAAAACGTTGTCGTACCCTAAACTGTCCCCTAAACCATCCCCGTCCCATAACACTAACCCTAACCCTAACCCTAACCCTAACCCTTACCCGAAGCCTTACCCTAAACCGTCCCCTAATCCTAAACCGTACGATAACACTAACCCGTACCCTAACACGTACGCTCACCCTAAACCATTGTCGTACCCTAACCTGTCTCCTAAAACATCCTCGTCCTCTAAACCTAACCCTAACCCTAACCCTAAAGCTAACCCTTACCCAAAGCCTTACCCTAATCCGTCCCCTAATCCTAACCCGTAGGCTAACACTAACCCGTACCCGAACACGTACGCTCACCCTAATCCTTTGTCGTACCCTAAACTGTCCCCTAAACCGTCCCCATCCTCTAACCCTAACCCTAAACCTACCCCTAAACCTAACCCTTACCCGAAGCCTTACCCTAACCCGTCCCCTAATCCTAACCCGTACGCTAACTCTAACCCGTACCCTAACACGTATGCTCACCCTAAACCGTTGTCGTAAACTAACTTGTCCCCTAAACCGTCCCCATCCCCTAACCCTAACCCTAACCCTAACCCTAAACCTAACCCTTACCCGAAGCCTTACCCTAACCCGTCCCCTAATCCTAACCCGTAAGCTAACACTAACCCGTACCCTAACACGTACGCTCACCCTAAACCGTTGTCGTACCCTAACCTGTCCCCTAAACTGTCCCCGTCCCCTAACCCTAACCCTAAACCTACCCCTAACCCTAACCCTTACCCGAAGCCTTACCCTAACCCGTCCCCTAATCCTAACCCGTACGCTAACACTAAACCGTACCCTAACACGTACGCTCACCCTAAAACGTTGTCGTACCCTAACCTGTCCCCTAAACCGTCCCCGTCCCATAACCCTAACCCTAACACTAACCCTAACCCTAACCCTTACCCGAAGCCTTACCCTAACCCTTCCCCTAATCCTAACCCGTACGCTAACACTAACCCATACCCTAACACGTACGCTCACCCTAAACCGTTGTCGTAAATTAACTTGTCCCCTAAACCATACCCGTCCTCTAACCCTAACCCTAACCCTAACCCTAAACCTAACCCTTACCCGAAGCCTTACCCTAACCCGTCCCCTAATCCTAACCCATACGCTAACACTAACCCGTACCCTAACACTTACGCTCAAACTAAACTGTTGTCGTACCCTAACCTATCCCCTAAACCGTCGCCGTCCCCTAACCCTAACCCTAAGCCTACCCCTAAGCCTAACCCTTACCCGAAGCCTTACCCTAACCCGTCCTCTAATCCTAACCCGTACGCTAACACTAAACCGTACCCTAACACGTACGCTCACCCTAAACCGTTGTCGTACCCTAACCTGTCTCCTAAAACGTCCCCGTCCCCGAACCCTAACCCTAACCCTAAGCCTAACCCTAACCCTTACCCGAAGCCTTACCCTAACCCGTCCCCTAATCCTAAACCGTACGCTAACACTAACCCGTACCCTAACACGTACTCTCACCCTAAACCGTTGTCGTACCCTAAACTGTCCCCTAAACCGTCCCCGTCCCCTAACCCTAACCCTAACCCTAACACTAACCCTAACCCTTACCCGAAGCCTTACCCTAACCCGTCCCCTAATCCTAACCCGTACGCTAACACTAACCCGTACCCTAACACGTACGCTGACCCGAAACCGTTGTCATAAACTAACTTGTCCCCTAAACCGTCCCCATTCCCTAATCATAACCCTAACCCTAACCCTAACCCTAACCCTTACCCGAAGCCTTACCCTAACCCGTCCCCTAATCCTAACCCGTTCGCTAAGACTAAACCGAACCCTAACACGTACGCTCACCCTAAACCGTTGTCGTACCCTAAACTGTCCCCTAAACCGTCCCCGTCCCCTAACCCTAACCCTAACCCTAACCCTAACACTAACCCTTACCCGGAGCCTTACCCTAACCCTTCCCCTAATCCTAACCCGTACGTTAACACTAAGCCGTACCTTAACACGTACGCTCACCCTAAACGGTTGTCGTACCCTAAACTGTCCCCTAAACAGTCCCCGTCCCCTAACCCTAACCCTAACCCTAACCCTAACACTAACCCTTACCCGAAGCCTTACCCTAACCCTTCCCCTAATCCTAAGCCGTACGCTAACACTAAGCCGTACCCTAACACGTACGCTCACCCTAAACCGTTGTCGTAAACTAACTTGTCCCCTAAACCGTCCCCATCCCCTAACCCTAACCCTAACCCTAACCCTAACCCTAACCCTTACCCGAAGCCTTACCCTAACCCGTCCCCTAATCCTAACCCTTAAGCTAACACTAACCAGTACCCTAACACGTACGCTCACCCTAAACCGTTGTCGTACGCTAACCTGTCACCTAAACCGTCCCCGTCCCTTAACCCTACCCCTAAACCTACCCCTAACCCTAACCCTTACACGAAGCCTTACCCTAACCCGTCCCCTAATCCTAACCCGTACGCTAACACTAAACCGTACCCTAACACGTACGCTCACCCTAAAACGTTGTTGTACCCTAAACTGTCCCCTAAACCGACCCCGTCACATAACACTAACCCTAACCCTAACCCTAACCCTAACCCTTACCCGAAGCCTTACCCTAACCCGTCCCCTAATCCTAACCCGTACGCTAACACTAAACCGTACCCTAACACGTACGCTCAACCTAAACCGATGTCGTATGCTAACCTGTCCCCTAAAACACCCCCGACCTCTAACCCTAACCCTAACCCTAACCCTAAACCTAACCCTTACCCGAAGCCTTACCCTAAGCCGTCCCCTAATCCTAACCCGTACGCTAACACTAACCCGTACCCTAACACGTACGCTCACCGTAAACCGTTGTCGTACCAGAACCTGTCCCCTAAACCGTCCCTGTCCCCTAATACTAACCCTAACACTAAGCCTAACCCTAACCCTTACCCGAAGCCTTACCCTAACCCGTCCCCTAATCCAAACAGTACGCTAACACTAACCCAAACCCTAACACATACGCTCAGCCTAAACCGTTGTCGTACCCTAAACTGTCCCCTAAACCGTCCCCGTCCCCTAACCCTAACCCTATCCCTAACCCTAACCCTTACCCGAAGCCTTACCCTAATCCTTCCCCTAATCCTAACCCGTAAGCTAACACTAAACCGTACCCTAACACGTACGCTCACCCTAAACCGTTGTCGTACCCTAACCTGTCCCCTAAACCGTCCCCATCCCCTAACCCTAACCCTAACCCTAAACCTAACCCTAACCCTTACCCGAAGCCTTACCCTAACCCGTCCCCTAATCCTAACCCGTACGCTAACACTTACCCGTACCCTAACACGTACGCTGACCCTAAACCGTTGTCGTAAACTAACCTGTCCCCAAAACTGTCCCCGTGCCATAACCCTAACCCTAACCCTAACCCTAACCCTAACCCTTACCCGAAGCCTTACCCTAACCCATCCCCTAATCCTAACCCGTACGCTAACACTAACCAGTATCCTAACACATACGCTGACCCTAAACAGTTGTTGTACCCTAACCTGTCCCCTAAACCGTCCCCGTCCCCTAACCCTAACCCTAACCCTATCCCTTACCCGAAGCCTTACCCTAACCCGTCCCCTAATCCTAACCCGTACGCTAACACTTACCCGTACTCTAACAGGTACGCTCACCCTAAACCGCTGTCGTACCCTAACCTGTCCCCTAAACCATCCTTGTCCTCTAACACTAACCCTAACACTAACCCTAAACCTAACCCTTACCCGAAGCCTTACCCTAACCCGTCCCCTAATCCTAACCCATACGCTAACACTAACCCGTACCCTGACACGTATGCTCACACTAAACTGTTGTCGTACCCTAACCTATTCCCTAAACCGTCCCCGTGCCCTAACCCTAACCCTAAGCCTAACCCTAACCCTAATCCTTACCCGAAGCCTTACCCTAACCCGTCCCCTAATCCTAACCCGTACGCTAACACTAACCCGTACCCTAACACGTACGCTCACCCTAAACCGTTGTCGTACCCTAACCTGTCCCCTAAACCGTCCAAATTCCCTAACCCTAACCCTAAACCTAAGCCTAACCCTAACCCTTACCCGAAGCCTTACCCTAACACGTCCCCTAATCCTAAACCGTTCGCTAACACTAACCCGTACCCTAACACGTACGCTGACCCTAAACCGTTGTCGTACCCTAACCTGTCCCCTAAACCGTCCCCGTCCCCTAACCCTAACCCTAACCCTATCCCTTACCCGAAGCCTTACCCTAACCCGTCCCCTAATCCTAACCCGTACGCTAACACTAACCCGTACCCTAACACGTACGCTCACCCTAAACCGTTGTCGTAACCTAACCTGTCCCCTAAACCATCCCCGTCCTCTAACCCTAACCCTAACCCTAACCCTAACCCTAACCCTTACCCGAAGCCTTACCCTAACCCTTCCCCTAATCCTAAATCGTACGCTAACACTAACCCGTACCCTAACACGTACACTCACACTAAACTGTTGTCGTACCCTAACCTATCCCCTAAACCGTCCCGTCCCCTAACCCTAACCCTAAGCCTAACCCTAATCCTAACCCTTACCCGAAGCCTTACCCTAACCCGTCCCCTAATCCTAACCCGTACGCTAACACTAACCCGTACCCTAACACGTACGCTCACCCTAAACCGTTGTCGTATCCGAACCTGTCCCCTAAACTGTCCCCATCCCATAACCCTAACCCTAACCCTAACCCTAACCCTAACCCTTACCCGATGCCTTACCCTAACCCGTCCCCTAATCCTAACCCGTACGCTAACACTAACCCATACCCTAACACGTACGCTCACACTAAACTGTTGTCGTACCCTAACCTATCCCCTAAACAGTCCCCGTCCCCTAACCCTAACCCTAAGCCTAACCTTAACCCTAACCCTTACCTGAAGCCTTACCCTAACCCGTCCCCTAATCCTAACCCGTACGCTAACACTAACCCGTACCCTATCACGTACGCTCACCCTAAACCGTTGTCGTACCCTAACCTGTCCCCTAAACCGTCCCCGTCCCCTAACCCTAACCCTAACCCTAAGCCTAACCCTAACCCTTACCCGAAGCCTTACCCTAACCCGTCCCCTAATCCTAACCCGTAAGCTAACACTAACCCGTACCCTAACACGTACGCTCACCCTAAACCGTTGTTGTACCCTAAACTGTCCCCTAAACCATCCCCGTCCCCTAACCCTAACCCTAACCCTAACACTAACCCTAACCCTTACCCGAAGCCTTATCCTAACCCTTCCCATAATCCTAACACGTACGCTAACACTAAGCCGTACCCTAACACGTACGCTCACCGTAAAACGTTGTCGTATCCTAACCTGTCCCCTAAACTGTCCCCGTCCCATAACCCTAACCCTAACCCTAACCCTAACCCTAACCGTTACCCGATGCCTTACCCTAACCCGTCCCCTAATCCTAAACCGTAAGCTAACACTAAACCGTACCCTAACACGTACGCTCACCCTAAACCGTTGTCGTAACCTAACCTGTCCCCTAAACCGTCCCCATCCCCTAACCCTAACCCTAACACTAACCCTAACCCTAAACCTTACCCGAAGCCTTACCCTAACCCGTCCCCTAATCCTAACCCGTACGCTAACACTAACCCGTACCCTAACACGGACCCTGACCCTAAACCGTTGTCGTACACTAACCTGTCCCCTAAACTGTCCCCGTGCCATAACCCTAACCCTAACCCTAACCCTAACCGTAACCCTTACCCGAAGCCTTAACCTAACCCGTCCCCTAATCCTAACCCGTACGCTAACACTAACCCGTACCCTAACACATACGCTGACCCTAAACAGTTGTCGTACCCTAACCTGTCCCCTAAACCGTCCCCGTCCCCTAACCCTTACCCTAAACCTATCCCTTACCCGAAGCCTTACCCTAACCCGTCCCCGAATCCTAATCCGTACGCTAACACTAACCCGTACCCTAACATGTACACTCACCCTAAACCGTTGTCGTACCCTAACCTGTCCCCTAAACCATCCCCATCCTCTAACCCTAACCCTAACCCTAACCCTAAACCTAACCCTTACCCGAAGCCTTACCCTAACCCGTCCCTTAATCCTAATCCGTACGCTAACACTAACCCGTACCCTAACACGTACGCTGACCCTAAACCGTTGTCGTAAACTAACTTGTCCCCTAAACCGTCCCCATCCCCTAATCATAACCCTAACCCTAACCCTAACCCTAACCCTTACCCGAAGCCTTACCCTAACCCGTCCCCTAATCCTAACCCGTACGCTAACACCAACCCGTACCCTAACACGTACGCTCACCCTAAACCGTTGTCGTACCCTAACCTGTCCCCTAAACCGTCCCCGTCCCCTAACCCTAACCCTAACCCTAACCCTAACCCTTACCCGAAGCATTGCCCTAAACCGTCCCCTAATACTAACCCGTACGCTAAAACTAATCTGTACCCTAACACGTACGCTCACCCTAAACCGTTGTCGTACCCTAACCTGTCCCCTACACCGTCCCCGTCCCCTAACCCTAACCCTAACCCTAACCCTAACCATAACCCTAACCCTAACCCTTACCCGAAGCCTTACCCTAAGCCGACCCCTAATCCTAACCCGTACCCTAACACGTACGCTGACCCTATACCGTTGTCGTACCCTAACCTGTCCCCTAAACCGTCCCCGTCCCCTAACCCTAATGCTAACCCTAACCCTTAACCGTAGCCTTAGTCTAACCCGTCCCCTAATCCTAACCCGTACGCTAACACTAACCCGTACCCTAACACGTACGCTCACCCTAAACCGTTGTCGTACCCTAACCTTTCCCCTAAACCGTCCCCATCCCCATCCCCTAACCCTAACCCTAACCCTTAACCGAAGCCTTACCCTAACCCGCCCCTAATCCTAAACCGTACGCTAACACTAACCCGTACCCTAACACATACGCTGACCCTAAACCGTTGTCGTACCCTAACCTGTCCCCTAAACCGTCCCCGTCCCCTAACCCTAACCCTAACCCTATCCCTTACCCGAAGCCTTACCCTAACCCGTCCCCTAATCCTAACCCGTACGCTAACACTAACCCGTACCCTAACACGTACGCTCACACTAAACTGTTGTCGTACCCTAACCTATCCCCTAAACCGTCCCCGTCCCCTAACCCTAACCCTAAGCCTAACCCTAACCCTAACGCTTACCGGAAGCCTTAACCTAAGCCTTCCCGTAATCCTAACCCGTACGCTAACACTAAGCCGTACCCTAACACGTACGCTCACCCTAAACCGTTGTCGTATCCTAACCTGTCCCCTAAACTGTCCCCGTCCCATAACCCTAAACCTAACCCTAACCCTAACCCTTACCCGATGACTTACCCTAACCCGTCCCCTAATCCTAACGCGTACGCTAACACTAACCCGTCCCCAAACACGTAAGCTCACCCTAAACCGTTGTCGTACCCTAACCTGTCCCCTAAACCGTCCCCGTCCCCTAACACTAACCCTAACCCTAACACTTAACCGAAGCCTTACCCTAACCCGTCCCCTAATCCTAACCCGTACGCTAACACTAACACGTACCCTAACACGTACGCTGACCCTAAACCGTTGTCGTACCCTAACCTGTCCCCTAAACCGTCCCCATCCCCTAACCCTAACCCTAACCCTAACCCTTAACAGAAGCCTTACCCTAACACCTCCCCTAATCCTAACCCGTACGCTAACACTAACCCCTACCCTAACACGTACGCTGACCCTAAACCGTTGTCGTAAACTAACTTGTCCCCTAAACCGTCCCCATCCCCTAATCCTAACCCTAACCCTAACCCTAACCCTAACCCTTACCCGAAGCCTTACCCTAACACGTCCCCTAATCCTAACCCGTACGCTAACACTAAGCCGTACCCTAACATGTACGCTCACCCTAAACCGTTGTCATACCCTACCCTGTCCCCAAACCGTCCCTGTCCCCTAACCCTAACCCTAACCCTAACCCTAACCCTAACCCTTACCCGAAGCATTACCCTAAACCGTCCCCTAATAATAACCCGTACGCTAACACTAATCTGTACCCTAACACGTACGCTCACCCTAAAACGTTGTCGTACCCTAAACTGTCCCCTAAACCATCCCCGTCCTCTAACCCTAACCCTAACCCTAACCCTAAACCTAACCCTTACCCGAAGCCTTACCCTGACCCGTCCCCTAATCCTAACCCGTACGCTAACACTAACCCGTACCCTAACACGTACGCTCACCCTAAACCGTTGTCGTAAACTAACTTGTCCCCTAAACCGTCCCTATCCCCTAACCATAACCCTAACCGTAACCCTAACCCTAACCCTTACCCGAAGCCTTACCCTAACCCGTCCCCTAATCCTAACCCGTACCCTAACACGTACGCTGACCCTAAACCGTTGTCGTACCCTAACCTGTCCCCTAAACCGTCCCCATCCCCTAACCCTAACCCTAACACTAACCCTAACCCTAAACCTTACCCGAAGCCTTACCCTAACCCGTCCCCTAATCCTAACCCGTACGCTAACACTAACCCGTACCCTAACACGGACCCTGACCCTAAACCGTTGTCGTACACTAACCTGTCCCCTAAACTGTCCCCGTGCCATAACCCTAACCCTAACCCTAACCCTAACCGTAACCCTTACCCGAAGCCTTAACCTAACCCGTCCCCTAATCCTAACCCGTACGCTAACACTAACCCGTACCCTAACACATACGCTGACCCTAAACAGTTGTCGTACCCTAACCTGTCCCCTAAACCGTCCCCGTCCCCTAACCCTTACCCTAAACCTATCCCTTACCCGAAGCCTTACCCTAACCCGTCCCCGAATCCTAATCCGTACGCTAACACTAACCCGTACCCTAACATGTACACTCACCCTAAACCGTTGTCGTACCCTAACCTGTCCCCTAAACCATCCCCATCCTCTAACCCTAACCCTAACCCTAACCCTAAACCTAACCCTTACCCGAAGCCTTACCCTAACCCGTCCCTTAATCCTAATCCGTACGCTAACACTAACCCGTACCCTAACACGTACGCTGACCCTAAACCGTTGTCGTAAACTAACTTGTCCCCTAAACCGTCCCCATCCCCTAATCCTAACCCTAACCCTAACCCTAACCCTAACCCTTACCCGAAGCCTTACCCTAACCCGTCCCCTAATCCTAACCCGTACGCTAACACCAACCCGTACCCTAACACGTACGCTCACCCTAAACCGTTGTCGTACCCTAACCTGTCCCCTAAACCGTCCCCGTCCCCTAACCCTAACCCTAACCCTAACCCTAACCCTTACCCGAAGCATTGCCCTAAACCGTCCCCTAATACTAACCCGTACGCTAAAACTAATCTGTACCCTAACACGTACGCTCACCCTAAACCGTTGTCGTACCCTAACCTGTCCCCTACACCGTCCCCGTCCCCTAACCCTAACCCTAACCCTAACCCTAACCATAACCCTAACCCTAACCCTTACCCAAAGCCTTACCCTAAGCCGACCCCTAATCCTAACCCGTACCCTAACACGTACGCTGACCCTATACCGTTGTCGTACCCTAACCTGTCCCCTAAACCGTCCCCGTCCCCTAACCCTAATGCTAACCCTAACCCTTAACCGTAGCCTTAGTCTAACCCGTCCCCTAATCCTAACCCGTACGCTAACACTAACCCGTACCCTAACACGTACGCTCACCCTAAACCGTTGTCGTACCCTAACCTTTCCCCTAAACCGTCCCCATCCCCGTCCCCTAACCCTAACCCTAACCCTTAACCGAAGCCTTACCCTAACCCGCCCCTAATCCTAAACCGTACGCTAACACTAACCCGTACCCTAACACATACGCTGACCCTAAACCGTTGTCGTACCCTAACCTGTCCCCTAAACCGTCCCCGTCCCCTAACCCTAACCCTAACCCTATCCCTTACCCGAAGCCTTACCCTAACCCGTCCCCTAATCCTAACCCGTACGCTAACACTAACCCGTACCCTAACACGTACGCTCACACTAAACTGTTGTCGTACCCTAACCTATCCCCTAAACCGTCCCCGTCCCCTAACCCTAACCCTAAGCCTAACCCTAACCCTAACCCTTACCGGAAGCCTTAACCTAAGCCTTCCCGTAATCCTAACCCGTACGCTAACACTAAGCCGTACCCTAACACGTACGCTCACCCTAAACCGTTGTCGTATCCTAACCTGTCCCCTAAACTGTCCCCGTCCCATAACCCTAAACCTAACCCTAACCCTAACCCTTACCCGATGCCTTACCCTAACCCGTCCCCTAATCCTAACGCGTACGCTAACACTAACCCGTCCCCAAACACGTAAGCTCACCCTAAACCGTTGTCGTACCCTAACCTGTCCCCTAAACCGTCCCCGTCCCCTAACACTAACCCTAACCCTAACACTTAACCGAAGCCTTACCCTAACCCGTCCCCTAATCCTAACCCGTACGCTAACACTAACACGTACCCTAACACGTACACTGACCCTAAACCGTTGTCGTACCCTAACCTGTCCCCTAAACCGTCCCCATCCCCTAACCCTAACCCTAACCCTAACCCTTAACAGAAGCCTTACCCTAACACCTCCCCTAATCCTAACCCGTACGCTAACACTAACCCCTACCCTAACACGTACGCTGACCCTAAACCGTTGTCGTAAACTAACTTGTCCCCTAAACCGTCCCCATCCCCTAATCCTAACCCTAACCCTAACCCTAACCCTAACCCTTACCCGAAGCCTTACCCTAACACGTCCCCTAATCCTAACCCGTACGCTAACACTAAGCCGTACCCTAACATGTACGCTCACCCTAAACCGTTGTCATACCCTACCCTGTCCCCAAACCGTCCCTGTCCCCTAACCCTAACCCTAACCCTAACCCTAACCCTAACCCTTACCCGAAGCATTACCCTAAACCGTCCCCTAATAATAACCCGTACGCTAACACTAATCTGTACCCTAACACGTACGCTCACCCTAAAACGTTGTCGTACCCTAAACTGTCCCCTAAACCATCCCCGTCCTCTAACCCTAACCCTAACCCTAACCCTAAACCTAACCCTTACCCGAAGCCTTACCCTGACCCGTCCCCTAATCCTAACCCGTACGCTAACACTAACCCGTACCCTAACACGTACGCTCACCCTAAACCGTTGTCGTAAACTAACTTGTCCCCTAAACCGTCCCTATCCCCTAACCATAACCCTAACCCTAACCCTAACCCTAACCCTTACCCGAAGCCTTACCCTAACCCGTCCCCTAATCCTAACCCGTACCCTAACACGTACGCTGACCCTAAACCGTTGTCGTACCCTAACCTGTCCCCTAAACCGTCCCCATCCCCTAACCCTAACCCTAACCCTAACCCTTACCCGAAGCCTTACCCTAACCCGTCCCCTAATCCTAACCCGTACGCTAACACTAAACCGTACCCTAACACGTACGCTCACCCTAAAACGTTTTCGTACCCTACCCTGTCCCCTAAACCGTCCCCGTCCCATAACCCTAACCCTAAACCTAACCCTTACCCGAAGCCTTACCCTAACCCGTCCCCTAATCCTAACCCGTACGCTAACACTAACCCGTACCCTAACACGAACGCTCACCCTAAACCATTGTCGTAAACTAACTTGTCCCCTAAACCGTCCCCATCCCCTAACCCTAAACCTAACCCTAACCCTAACTCTAACCCTTACCCGAAGCCTTACCCTAAACCGTCCCCTAATCCTAACCCGTACGCTAACACTAACCCGTACCCTAACACGTACGCTCACCCTAAACTGTTGTCATACCCTAACCTGTCCCCTAAACCATCCCCGTGCTCTAACCCTAACCCTAACCCTAACCCTAAACCTAACCATTACCCGAAGCCTTACCCAAACCCGTCTCCTAATCTTAACCCGTACGCTAACACTAACCCGTACCCTAACACGTACGCTCACACTAAACTGTTGTCGTACCCTAACCTATCCCCTAAACCGTCCCCGTCCCCTAACCCTAACCCTAAGCCTAACCCTAACCCTAACCCTTACCCGAAGCCTTACCCTAACCCGTCCCCTAATCCTAACCCGTACGCTAACGCTAACCCGTACCCTAACACGTACGCTCACCCTAAACCGTTGTCGTACACTAACCTGTCCCCTAACCGTGCCCGTCCCCTAACCCTAACCCTAACCCTAAGCCTAACCCTAACCCTTACCCGAAGCCTTACCCTAACCCTTCCCCTAATCCTAACCCGTACGCTAACACTAAGCCGTACCCTAACACGTACGCTCACCCTAAACCGTTGTCGTATCCTAACCTGTCCCCTAAACTGTCCCCGTCCCATAACCCTAACCCTAACCCTAACCCTAACCCTAACCCTTACCCGATGCCTTACCCTAACCCTTCCCCTAATCCTAACCCGTAAGCTAACACTAACCCGTACCCTAACACGTACGCTCACCCTAAACCGTTGTCGTACACTAACCTGTCCCCTTAACCGTCCCCGTCCCCTAACCCTAACCCTAAATCTACCCCTAACCCTAACCCTTACCCGAAGCCTTACACTAACCCGTCCCCTAATCCTAACCCGTACGCTAACACTAAACCGTACCCTAACACGAACGCTCACCATAAAACGTTGTCGTACCCTAAACTGTCCCCTAAACCATCCCCGTCCCATAACACTAACCCTAACCCTAACCCTAACCCTAACCCTTACCCGAAGCCTTACCCTAAACCGTCCCCTAATCCTAAACCGTACGATAACACTAACCCGTACCCTAACACGTACGCTCACCCTAAACCATTGTCGTACCCTAACCTGTCTCCTAAAACATCCTCGTCCTCTAAACCTAACCCTAACCCTAACCCTAAAGCTAACCCTTACCCAAAGCCTTACCCTAATCCGTCCCCTAATCCTAACCCGTAGGCTAACACTAACCCGTACCCGAACACGTACGCTCACCCTAATCCTTTGTCGTACCCTAAACTGTCCCCTAAACCGTCCCCATCCTCTAACCCTAACCCTAAACCTACCCCTAAACCTAACCCTTACCCGAAGCCTTACCCTAACCCGTCCCCTAATCCTAACCCGTACGCTAACTCTAACCCGTACCCTAACACGTATGCTCACCCTAAACCGTTGTCGTAAACTAACTTGTCCCCTAAACCGTCCCCATCCCCTAACCCTAACCCTAACCCTAACCCTAAACCTAACCCTTACCCGAAGCCTTACCCTAACCCGTCCCCTAATCCTAACCCGTAAGCTAACACTAACCCGTACCCTAACACGTACGCTCACCCTAAACCGTTGTCGTACCCTAACCTGTCCCCTAAACTGTCCCCGTCCCCTAACCCTAACCCTAAACCTACCCCTAACCCTAACCCTTACCCGAAGCCTTACCCTAACCCGTCCCCTAATCCTAACCCGTACGCTAACACTAAACCGTACCCTAACACGTACGCTCACCCTAAAACGTTGTCGTACCCTAACCTGTCCCCTAAACCGTCCCCGTCCCATAACCCTAACCCTAACACTAACCCTAACCCTAACCCTTACCCGAAGCCTTACCCTAACCCTTCCCCTAATCCTAACCCGTACGCTAACACTAACCCATACCCTAACACGTACGCTCACCCTAAACCGTTGTCGTAAATTAACTTGTCCCCTAAACCATACCCGTCCTCTAACCCTAACCCTAACCCTAACCCTAAACCTAACCCTTACCCGAAGCCTTACCCTAACCCGTCCCCTAATCCTAACCCATACGCTAACACTAACCCGTACCCTAACACTTACGCTCAAACTAAACTGTTGTCGTACCCTAACCTATCCCCTAAACCGTCGCCGTCCCCTAACCCTAACCCTAAGCCTACCCCTAAGCCTAACCCTTACCCGAAGCCTTACCCTAACCCGTCCTCTAATCCTAACCCGTACGCTAACACTAAACCGTACCCTAACACGTACGCTCACCCTAAACCGTTGTCGTACCCTAACCTGTCTCCTAAAACGTCCCCGTCCCCGAACCCTAACCCTAACCCTAAGCCTAACCCTAACCCTTACCCGAAGCCTTACCCTAACCCGTCCCCTAATCCTAAACCGTACGCTAACACTAACCCGTACCCTAACACGTACACTCACCCTAAACCGTTGTCGTACCCTAAACTGTCCCCTAAACCGTCCCCGTCCCCTAACCCTAACCCTAACCCTAACACTAACCCTAACCCTTACCCGAAGCCTTACCCTAACCCGTCCCCTAATCCTAACCCGTACGCTAACACTAACCCGTACCCTAACACGTACGCTGACCCGAAACCGTTGTCATAAACTAACTTGTCCCCTAAACCGTCCCCATGCCCTAATCATAACCCTAACCCTAACCCTAACCCTAACCCTTACCCGAAGCCTTACCCTAACCCGTCCCCTAATCCTAACCCGTTCGCTAAGACTAAACCGAACCCTAACACGTACGCTCACCCTAAACCGTTGTCGTACCCTAAACTGTCCCCTAAACCGTCCCCGTCCCCTAACCCTAACCCTAACCCTAACACTAACACTAACCCTTACCCGAAGCCTTACCCTAACCCTTCCCCTAATCCTAACCCGTACGTTAACACTAAGCCGTACCCTAACACGTACGCTCACCCTAAACGGTTGTCGTACCCTAAACTGTCCCCTAAACAGTCCCCGTCCCCTAACCCTAACCCTAACCCTAACCCTAACACTAACCCTTACCCGAAGCCTTACCCTAACCCTTCCCCTAATCCTAAGCCGTACGCTAACACTAAGCCGTACCCTAACACGTACGCTCACCCTAAACCGTTGTCGTAAACTAACTTGTCCCCTAAACCGTCCCCATCCCCTAACCCTAACCCTAACCCTAACCCTAACCCTAACCCTTACCCGAAGCCTTACCCTAACCCGTCCCCTAATCCTAACCCTTAAGCTAACACTAACCAGTACCCTAACACGTACGCTCACCCTAAACCGTTGTCGTACGCTAACCTGTCACCTAAACCGTCCCCGTCCCCTAACCCTACCCCTAAACCTACCCCTAACCCTAACCCTTACACGAAGCCTTACCCTAACCCGTCCCCTAATCCTAACCCGTACGCTAACACTAAACCGTACCCTAACACGTACGCTCACCCTAAAACGTTGTTGTACCCTAAACTGTCCCATAAACCGACCCCGTCACATAACACTAACCCTAACCCTAACCCTAACCCTAACCCTTACCCGAAGCCTTACCCTAACCCGTCCCCTAATCCTAACCCGTACGCTAACACTAAACCGTACCCTAACACGTACGCTCAACCTAAACCGATGTCGTATGCTAACCTGTCCCCTAAAACACCCCCGACCTCTAACCCTAACCCTAACCCTAACCCTAAACCTAACCCTTACCCTAAGCCTTACCCTAAGCCGTCCCCTAATCCTAACCCGTACGCTAACACTAACCCGTACCCTAACACGTACGCTCACCGTAAACCGTTGTCGTACCAGAACCTGTCCCCTAAACCGTCCCTGTCCCCTAATACTAACCCTAACACTAAGCCTAACCCTAACCCTTACCCGAAGCCTTACCCTAACCCGTCCCCTAATCCAAACAGTACGCTAACACTAACCCAAACCCTAACACATACGCTCACCCTAAACCGTTGTCGTACCCTAAACTGTCCCCTAAACCGTCCCCGTCCCCTAACCCTAACCCTATCCCTAACCCTAACCCTTACCCGAAGCCTTACCCTAATCCTTCCCCTAATCCTAACCCGTAAGCTAACACTAAACCGTACCCTAACACGTACGCTCACCCTAAACCGTTGTCGTACCCTAACCTGTCCCCTAAACCGTCCCCATCCCCTAACCCTAACCCTAACCCTAAACCTAACCCTAACCCTTACCCGAAGCCTTACCCTAACCCGTCCCCTAATCCTAACCCGTACGCTAACACTTACCCGTACCCTAACACGTACGCTGACCCTAAACCGTTGTCGTAAACTAACCTGTCCCCAAAACTGTCCCCGTGCCATAACCCTAACCCTAACCCTAACCCTAACCCTAACCCTTACCCGAAGCCTTACCCTAACCCATCCCCTAATCCTAACCCGTACGCTAACACTAACCAGTATCCTAACACATACGCTGACCCTAAACAGTTGTTGTACCCTAACCTGTCCCCTAAACCGTCCCCGTCCCCTAACCCTAACCCTAACCCTATCCCTTACCCGAAGCCTTACCCTAACCCGTCCCCTAATCCTAACCCGTACGCTAACACTTACCCGTACTCTAACAGGTACGCTCACCCTAAACCGCTGTCGTACCCTAACCTGTCCCCTAAACCATCCCTGTCCTCTAACACTAACCCTAACACTAACCCTAAACCTAACCCTTACCCGAAGCCTTACCCTAACCCGTCCCCTAATCCTAAACCATACGCTAACACTAACCCGTACCCTGACACGTATGCTCACACTAAACTGTTGTCGTACCCTAACCTATTCCCTAAACCGTCCCCGTGCCCTAACCCTAACCCTAAGCCTAACCCTAACCCTAATCCTTACCCGAAGCCTTACCCTAACCCGTCCCCTAATCCTAACCCGTACGCTAACACTAACCCGTACCCTAACACGTACGCTCACCCTAAACCGTTGTCGTACCCTAACCTGTCCCCTAAACCGTCCAAATTCCCTAACCCTAACCCTAAACCTAAGCCTAACCCTAACCCTTACCCGAAGCCTTACCCTAACACGTCCCCTAATCCTAAACCGTTCGCTAACACTAACCCGTACCCTAACACGTACGCTGACCCTAAACCGTTGTCGTACCCTAACCTGTCCCCTAAACCGTCCCCGTCCCCTAACCCTAACCCTAACCCTATCCCTTACCCGAAGCCTTACCCTAACCCGTCCCCTAATCCTAACCCGTACGCTAACACTAACCCGTACCCTAACACGTACGCTCACCCTAAACCGTTGTCGTAACCTAACCTGTCCCCTAAACCATCCCCGTCCTCTAACCCTAACCCTAACCCTAACCCTAACCCTAACCCTTACCCGAAGCCTTACCCTAACCCTTCCCCTAATCCTAAACCGTACGCTAACACTAACCCGTACCCTAACACGTACACTCACACTAAACTGTTGTCGTACCCTAACCTATCCCCTAAACCGTCCCGTCCCCTAACCCTAACCCTAAGCCTAACCCTAATCCTAACCCTTACCCGAAGCCTTACCCTAACCCGTCCCCTAATCCTAACCCGTACGCTAACACTAACCCGTACCCTAACACGTACGCTCACCCTAAACCGTTGTCGTATCCGAACCTGTCCCCTAAACTGTCCCCGTCCCATAACCCTAACCCTAACCCTAACCCTAACCCTAACCCTTACCCGATGCCTTACCCTAACCCGTCCCCTAATCCTAACCCGTACGCTAACACTAACCCATACCCTAACACGTACGCTCACACTAAACTGTTGTCGTACCCTAACCTATCCCCTAAACAGTCCCCGTCCCCTAACCCTAACCCTAAGCCTAACCTTAACCCTAACCCTTACCTGAAGCCTTACCCTAACCCGTCCCCTAATCCTAACCCGTACGCTAACACTAACCCGTACCCTAACACGTACGCTCACCCTAAACCGTTGTCGTACCCTAACCTGTCCCCTAAACCGTCCCCGTCCCCTAACCCTAACCCTAACCCTAAGCCTAACCCTAACCCTTACCCGAAGCCTTACCCTAACCCGTCCCCTAATCCTAACCCGTAAGCTAACACTAACCCGTACCCTAACACGTACGCTCACCCTAAACCGTTGTTGTACCCTAAACTGTCCCCTAAACCATCCCCGTCCCCTAACCCTAACCCTAACCCTAACACTAACCCTAACCCTTACCCGAAGCCTTATCCTAACCCTTCCCATAATCCTAACACGTACGCTAACACTAAGCCGTACCCTAACACGTACGCTCACCGTAAAACGTTGTCGTATCCTAACCTGTCCCCTAAACTGTCCCCGTCCCATAACCCTAACCCTAACCCTAACCCTAACCCTAACCGTTACCCGATGCCTTACCCTAACCCGTCCCCTAATCCTAAACCGTAAGCTAACACTAAACCGTACCCTAACACGTACGCTCACCCTAAACCGTTGTCGTAACCTAACCTGTCCCCTAAACCGTCCCCATCCCCTAACCCTAACCCTAACACTAACCCTTACCCTAAACCTTACCCGAAGCCTTACCCTAACCCGTCCCCTAATCCTAACCCGTACGCTAACACTAACCCGTACCCTAACACGGACCCTGACCCTAAACCGTTGTCGTACACTAACCTGTCCCCTAAACTGTCCCCGTGCCATAACCCTAACCCTAACCCTAACCCTAACCGTAACCCTTACCCGAAGCCTTAACCTAACCCGTCCCCTAATCCTAACCCGTACGCTAACACTAACCCGTACCCTAACACATACGCTGACCCTAAACAGTTGTCGTACCCTAACCTGTCCCCTAAACCGTCCCCGTCCCCTAACCCTTACCCTAAACCTATCCCTTACCCGAAGCCTTACCCTAACCCGTCCCCGAATCCTAATCCGTACGCTAACACTAACCCGTACCCTAACATGTACACTCACCCTAAACCGTTGTCGTACCCTAACCTGTCCCCTAAACCATCCCCATCCTCTAACCCTAACCCTAACCCTAACCCTAAACCTAACCCTTACCCGAAGCCTTACCCTAACCCGTCCCTTAATCCTAATCCGTACGCTAACACTAACCCGTACCCTAACACGTACGCTGACCCTAAACCGTTGTCGTAAACTAACTTGTCCCCTAAACCGTCCCCATCCCCTAATCCTAACCCTAACCCTAACCCTAACCCTAACCCTTACCCGAAGCCTTACCCTAACCCGTCCCCTAATCCTAACCCGTACGCTAACGCCAACCCGTACCCTAACACGTACGCTCACCCTAAACCGTTGTCGTACCCTAACCTGTCCCCTAAACCGTCCCCGTCCCCTAACCCTAACCCTAACCCTAACCCTAACCCTTACCCGAAGCAGTGCCCTAAACCGTCCCCTAATACTAACCCGTACGCTAAAACTAATCTGTACCCTAACACGTACGCTCACCCTAAACCGTTGTCGTACCCTAACCTGTCCCCTACACCGTCCCCGTCCCCTAACCCTAACCCTAACCCTAACCCTAACCATAACCCTAACCCTAACCCTTACCCGAAGCCTTACCCTAAGCCGACCCCTAATCCTAACCCGTACCCTAACACGTACGCTGACCCTATACCGTTGTCGTACCCTAACCTGTCCCCTAAACCGTCCCCGTCCCCTAACCCTAATGCTAACCCTAACCCTTAACCGTAGCCTTAGTCTAACCCGTCCCCTAATCCTAACCCGTATGCTAACACTAACCCGTACCCTAACACGTACGCTCACCCTAAACCGTTGTCGTACCCTAACCTTTCCCCTAAACCGTCCCCATCCCCGTCCCCTAACCCTAACCCTAACCCTTAACCGAAGCCTTACCCTAACCCGCCCCTAATCCTAAACCGTACGCTAACACTAACCCGTACCCTAACACATACGCTGACCCTAAACCGTTGTCGTACCCTAACCTGTCCCCTAAACCGTCCCCGTCCCCTAACCCTAACCCTAACCCTATCCCTTACCCGAAGCCTTACCCTAACCCGTCCCCTAATCCTAACCCGTACGCTAACACTAACCCGTACCCTAACACGTACGCTCACACTAAACTGTTGTCGTACCCTAACCTATCCCCTAAACCGTCCCCGTCCCCTAACCCTAACCCTAAGCCTAACCCTAACCCTAACCCTTACCGGAAGCCTTAACCTAAGCCTTCCCGTAATCCTAACCCGTACGCTAACACTAAGCCGTACCCTAACACGTACGCTCACCCTAAACCGTTGTCGTATCCTAACCTGTCCCCTAAACTGTCCCCGTCCCATAACCCTAAACCTAACCCTAACCCTAACCCTTACCCGATGCCTTACCCTAACCCGTCCCCTAATCCTAACGCGTACGCTAACACTAACCCGTCCCCAAACACGTAAGCTCACCCTAAACCGTTGTCGTACCCTAACCTGTCCCCTAAACCGTCCCCGTCCCCTAACACTAACCCTAACCCTAACACTTAACCGAAGCCTTACCCTAACCCGTCCCCTAATCCTAACCCGTACGCTAACACTAACACGTACCCTAACACGTACGCTGACCCTAAACCGTTGTCGTACCCTAACCTGTCCCCTAAACCGTCCCAATCCCCTAACCCTAACCCTAACCCTAACCCTTAACAGAAGCCTTACCCTAACACCTCCCCTAATCCTAACCCGTACGCTAACACTAACCCCTACCCTAACACGTACGCTGACCCTAAACCGTTGTTGTAAACTAACTTGTCCCCTAAACCGTCCCCATCCCCTAATCCTAACCCTAACCCTAACCCTAACCCTAACCCTTACCCGAAGCCTTACCCTAACACGTCCCCTAATCCTAACCCGTACGCTAACACTAAGCCGTACCCTAACATGTACGCTCACCCTAAACCGTTGTCATACCCTACCCTGTCCCCAAACCGTCCCTGTCCCCTAACCCTAACCCTAACCCTAACCCTAACCCTAACCCTTACCCGAAGCATTACCCTAAACCGTCCCCTAATAATAACCCGTACGCTAACACTAATCTGTACCCTAACACGTACGCTCACCCTAAACCGTTGTCGTACCCTAACCTGTCCCCTACACCGTCCCCGTCCCCTAACCCTAACCCTAACCCTAACCCTAACCCTAACCCTTACCCGATGCCTTACCCTAACCCGTCCCCTAATCCTAACGCGTAAGCTAACACTAACCCGTACCCTAACAAGTAGGCTCACCCTATACCGTTGTCGTACCCTAACCTGTCCCCTAAACCTTCCCCGTCCCCTAACCCTAACCCTAACCGTAACCCTAACCCTAACCCTTACCCGAAGCATTACTCTAAACCGTCCCCGAATCCTAACCCGTACCCTAACACGTACGGTGACCCTACACCGTTGTCGTACCCTAACCTGTCCCCTAAACCGTCCCCGTCCCCTAACCCTAACCCTAACACTACCCCTAACCCTAAACCTTACCCAAAGCCTTACCCTAACCCGTCCCCTAATCCTAACCCGTACGCTAACACTAACCCGTACCCTAACACGTACGCTCACCTTAAATCGTTGTCGTACCCTAACCTGTCCCCTAAACTCTCCCCGTCCCATAACCCTAACCCTAACCCTAACCCTAACCCTAACCCTTACCAGAAGCTTTACCCTAAACCGTCACCTAATCCTAACCCGTACGCTAACACTACACCGTACCCTAACACGTACGCTCACCCTTAACCGTTGTCGTAAACTAACCTCTGCCCTAAACCGTCCCCAGCCCCTAACCCTAACCCTAACCCTAACCCTAACCCTAACCCTTACCCGGAGCCTTACCCTAACCCGTCCCCTAATCCTAACCCGTACGCTAACACTAACCCATACCCTAACACGTACGCTGACCCTAAACCGTTGTCGTACCCTAACCTGTCCCCTAAACTTTCCCCGTCCCATAACCCTTACCCTAACCCTAACGCTAACCCTAACACTTGCCCGAACCTTACACTAACCCGTCCCCTGATCCTAACCCGTACGCTAACACTAACCCGTACCCTACCATGTACGCTCACCCTAAAACGTTGTCGTACCCTAACCTGTCCCCTAAACCGTCCCCGTCCCATAACCCTAACCCTAACCCTAACCCAAACCCTAACCCTAACCCTTACCCGAAGCCTTACCCTAACCCGTCCCCTAATCCTAACCCGTACACTAACACTAACCCGTACCCTAACACGTACACTCACCCTAAACCGTTGTCGTAAACTAACTTGTCCCCTAAACCGTCCCCATCCCCTAACCCTAACCCTAACCCTATCCCTAACCCTAACCCTTACCCTAAGCCTTACCCTAACCCGTCCCCTAATCCTAACCCGTACGCTAACACTAACCCGTACCCTAACACGTTCGCTCACCCTAAACTGTTTTCGTACCCTAACCTGTCCCCTAAACCATCCCCATCCTCTAACCCTAACGCTAAACCTAACCCTTACCCGAAGCCTTACCCTAACCCGTCCCCTAATCCCAACCCGTTCGCTAACACTAAACCGTACCCTAACACGTACGCTCACCCTAAACCGTTGTCGTACCCTAAACTGTCCCCTAAACCATCCCCGTCCTCTAACCCTAACCCTAACCCTAACCCTAAACCTAACCCTTACCCGAAGCCTTACCCAAACCCGTCTCCTAATCCTAACCCGTACGTTAACACTAACCCGTACCCTAACACGTACGCTCACACTAAACTATTGTCGTACCCTAACCTATCCCCTAAACCGTCCCCGTCCCCTAACCCTAACCCTAAGCCTAACCCTAACCCTAACCCTTACCCGAAGCCTTACCCTAACCCGTCCCCTAATCCTAACCCGTACGCTAACACTAACCCGTACCCTAACACATACGCTCACCCTAAACCGTTGTCGTACTCTAACCTGTCCCCTAAACCGTCCCCTAACCCTAACCCTAACCCTAACCCTAAGCATAACCCTAACCCTTACCCGAAGCCTTACCCTAACCCTTCCCCTAATCCTAACCCGTACGCTAACACTAAGCCGTAGTCTAACACGTACGCTCACCCTAAACCGTTGTCGTATACTTACCTGTCCCCTAATCTGTCCCCGTCCCATAACCTTACCCCTAACCCTAACCCTAACCCTAACCCTAACCCTTACCCGATGCCTTACCCTAACCCGTCCCCTAATCCTAACCCGTAAGCTAACACTAACCCGTACCCTAACACGTACGCTCACCCTAAATCGTTGTCGTACCCAAACCTGTCCCGTAAACCGTCCCCGTCCCCTAACCCTAACCCTAACCCAAACCCTAACCCTACCCCTTACCCGAAGCCTTACCCTAACCCGTCCCCTAATCCTAACCCGTACGCTAACACTAACCCGTACCCTAACACGTACGCTCACCCTAAACCGTTGTCATAAACTAATTTGTCCCCTAAACCGTCCCCATCCCCTAACCCTAACCCTAACCCTAACCCTAACCCTAACCCTTACCCGAAGCCTTACCCTAACCCGTCCCTTAATCCTAACCCGTACGCTAACACTAACCCATACCCTAACAGGTACGCTCACCCTAAACTGTTGTCGTACCCTAACCTGTCCCCTAAACCATCCCCGTCCTCTAACCCTAACGCTAAACCTAACCCTTACCCGAAGCCTTACCCTAACCCGTCCCCTAATCCTAAGCCGTTCGCTAACACTAAACCATACCCTAACACGTATGCTCACCCTAAACCGTTGTCGTACACTAAACTGTCCCCTAAACCATCCCCGTCCTCTAACCCTAACCCTAACCCTAAACCTAAACCTAACCCTTACCCGAAGCCTTACCCAAACCCGTCTCCTAATCCTAACCCGTACGCTAACACTAACCCGTACCCTAACACGTACGCTCACACTAAACTATTGTCCTACCCTAACCTATCCCCTAAACCGTCCCCGTCCCCTAACCCTAACCCTAAGCCTAACCCTAACCCTAACCCTTACCCGAAGCCTTACCCTAACCCGTCCCCTAATCCTAACCCTTACGCTAACACTAACCCGTACCCTAACACGTACGCTCACCCTAAACCGTTGTCGTACCCTAACCTGTCCCCTAAACCGTCCCCGTCCCCTAACCCTAACCCTAACCCTAAGCATAACCCTAACCCTTACCCGAAGCCTTACCCTAACCCTTCCCCTAATCCTAACCCGTACGCTAACACTAAGCCGTACCCTAACACGTACGCTCACCCTAAACCGTTGTCGTATACTAACCTATCCCCTAAACTGTCCCCGTCCCATAACCCAAACCCTAACCCTAACCCTAACCCTAACCCTTACCCGATGCCTTACCCTAACCCGTCCCCTAATCCTAACCCGTAAGCTAACACTAACCCGTACCCTAACACGTACGCTCACCCTAAACTGTTGTCGTACCCTAACCTGTCCCCTAAACCGTCCCCGTCCCCTAACCCTAACCCTAAATCTACCCCTAACCCTAACCCTTACCCGAAGCCTTACCCTAACCTGTTCCCTAATCCTAACCCGTAAGCTAACACTAACCCGTACCCTAACACGTACGCTCACCCTAAACCGTTGTCGTACCCTAACCTGTCCCCTAAACCGTCCCCGTCCCCTAACCCTAACCCTAAATCTACCCCTAACCCTAACCCTTACCCGAAGCCTTACCCTAACCTGTTCCCTAATCCTAACCCGTAAGCTAACACTAACCCGTACCCTAACACGTACGCTCACCCTAAACCGTTGTCGTACCCTAACCTGTCCCCTAAACCGTCCCCGTCCCCTAACCCTAACCCTAAACCTACCCCTAACCCTAACCCTTACCCGAAGCCTTACCCTAACCCGTCCCATAATCCTAACCCGTACGCTAACACTAAACCGTACCCTAACACGTACGCTCACCCTAAAACGTTGTCTTACCCTAACCTGTCCCCTAAACCGTCCCCGTCCCATAACCCTAACCCTAACCCTAACCCTAACCCTAACCCTTACCGGAAGCCTTACCCTAACCCGTCCCCTAATCCTAACCCGTACGCTAACACTAACCCGTACCCTAACACGTACGCTCACCCTAAACCGTTGTCGTAAACTTACTTGTCCCCTAAACCGTCCCCATCCCCTAACCCTAACCCTAACCCTAACCCTAACCCTAACCCTTACCCGAAGCCTTACCCTAACCCGTCCCCTAATCCTAACCCGTACGCTAACACTAACCCGTACCCTAACACGTACGCTCACACTAAACTGTTGTCGTACCCTAACCTATCCCCTAAACCGTCCCCGTCCCCTAACCCTAACCCTAAGCCTAACCCTAACCCTAACACTTACCCGAAGCCTTACCCTAACCCGTCCCCTAATCCTAACCCGTACACTAACACTAAACCGTACCCTAACACGTACGCTCACCCTAAACCGTTGTCGTAACCTAACTTGTCCCCTAAACCGTCCCCATACCCTAACCCTAACCCTAACCCTAACCCTAACCCTAACCGTAACTCTTACCCGAAGCCTTACCCTAACCCGTCCCCTAATCCTAACCCGTACGCTAACACTAACCCGTACCCTAACACGTAGCTCACCCTAAACCATTGTCGTACCCTAACCTGTCCCCTAAACCGTCCCCATCCCCTAACCCTAACCCTAAACCTACCCGTAACCCTAACCCTTACCCGAAGCCTTACCCTAACCCGTCCCATAATCCTAACCCGTACGCTAACACTAAACCGTACCCTAACACGTACGCTCACCCTAAAACGTTGTCTTACCCTAACCTGTCCCCTAAACCGTCCCCGTACCATAACCCTAACCCTAACCCTAACCCTAACCCTAACCCTTACCGGAAGCCTTACCCTAACCCGTCCCCTAATCCTAACCCGTACGTTAACACTAACCCGTACCCTAACACGTACGCTCACCCTAAACCGTTGTCGTAAACTAACTTGTCCCCTAAACCGTCCCCATCCCCTAACCCTAACCCTAAACCAAACCCTAACCCTAACACTTACCCGAAGCCTTACCCTAACCCGTCCCCTAATCCTAACCCGTACGCTAACACTAACCCATACCCTAACACGTACGCTCACACTAAACTGTTGTCGTACCCTAACCTATCCCCTAAACCGTCCCCGTCCCCTAACCCTAACCCTAAGCCTAACCCTAACCCTAACCCTTACCCGAAGCCTTACCCTAACACGTCCCCTAATCCTAAACCGTACGCTAACACTAAACCGTACCCTAACACGTACGCTCACCCTAAACCGTTGTCGTACCCTAACCTGTCCCCTAAACCGTCCCCATCCCCTAACCCTAACCCTAACCCTAAGCCTAACCCTAACCCTTACCCGAAGCCTTACCCTAACCCGTCCCCTAATCCTAACCCGTACGCTAACACTAACCTGTACGCTAACACGTACGCTCAACCTAAACCGTTGTTGTACCCTAAACTGTCCCCTAAACCGTCCCCGTCCCCTAACCCTAACCCTAACCCTAACCCTTACCCGAAGCCTTACCCTAACCCTTCCCCTAATCCTAACCCGTACGCTAACACTAAGCCGTACCCTAACACGTACACTCACCCTAAACCGTTGTCGTATCCTAACCTGTCCCCTAAACTATCCCCGTTCCATAACCCTAACCCTAACCCTAACCCTAACCCTAACCCTTACCCGATGCCTTACCCTAACCCGTCCCCTAATCCTAACCCGTAAGCTAACACTAACCCATACCCTAACACGTACGCTCACCCTAAACCGTTGTCGTACCCTAACCTGTCCCCTAAACCGTCCCCGTCCCCTAACCCTAACCCTAAACCTACCCCTAACCCTAACCCTTACCCGAAGCCTTACCCTAACCCGTCCCCTAATCCTAACCCGTACGCTAACACTAACCCCTACCCTAACATGTACGCTGACCCTAAACCGTTGTCGTACCCTAACCTGTCCCCTAAACCGTCCCCGTCCCCTAACCCTAACCCTAAGCCTACCCATAAACCTAACCTTTACCCGAAGCCTTACACTAACCCGTCCCCTAATCCTAACCTGTAAGCTAACACTAACCCGTACCCTAACACGTATGCTCACCCTAAACCGTTGTCATAATCTAACTTGTCCCCTAAACCGTCCCCATCCCCTAACACTAACCCTAACCCTAAACCTAACCCTAACCCTTACCCAAAGCCTTACCCTAACCCGTCCGCTAATCCTAACCCGTAGGCTAACACTAACCCGTACCCTAACACGTACGCTGACCCTAAACCGTTGTCGTAAACTAACTTGTCCCCTAAACCGTCCCAATCCCCTAATCCTAACCCTAACCCTAAACCTACCCCTAACCCTAACCCTTACCCGAAGCCTTACCCTAACCCGTCCCCTAATCCTAACCCGTACGCTAACACTAACCCGTACCCTAACACGTAGGCTGACCCTAAACCTTTGTCGTACCCTAACCTGTCCCCTAAACCGTCCCCATCCCCTAACCCTAACCCTAACCCTAACCCTTAACCGAAGCCTTACCCTAACCCGTCCCCTAATCCTAACCCGTACGCTAACACTAAGCCGTACCCTAACACGTACGCTCACCCTAAACCGTTGTCGTACCCTAACCTGTCCCCTAAACCATCCCGGTCCCATAACCCTAACCCTAACCCTAACCCTAACCCTAACCCTTACCCGAAGCATTACCCTAAACCGTCTTCTAATACTAACCCGTACGCTAACACTAATCCGTACCCTAACACGTACGCTCACCCTAAACCGTTGTCGTACCCTAACCTGTCCCCTACACCGTCCCCATCCCCTAACCCTAACCCTAACCCTAACCCTAACCCTAACCCTTACCCGAAGCCTTACCCTAACCCGACCCCTAATCCTAACCCGTACGCTAACACTAACCCTTACCCTAACACGTACGCTGACCCTAAACCGTTGTCGTACCCTATGCTGTCCCCTAAACCGTCCCTGTCCCCTAACCCTAACCCTAAACCTAACGCTTAACCGAAGCCTTACCCTAACCCGTCCCCTAATCCTAACCCGTTCGCTAACACTAACCCGTACCCTAACACGTACGCTGACCCTAAACCGTTGTCGTACCCTAACCTGTCCCCTAAACCTTCCCCGTCCCCTAACCCTAACCCTAACCCTACCGCTAACCCTAACCCTTACCCGAAGCCTTACCCTAACCCGTCCCCTAATCCTAACCCGTACGCTAACACTAACCCGTACCCTAACACGTACGCTAACCCTAAATCGTTGTCGTACCCTAACCTGTCCCCTAAACTCTCCCCGTCCCATAACCCTAAACCTAACCCTAACCCTAACCCTAACACTTACCCGAAGCCTTACCCTAACCCGTCCCCTAATCCTAACCCGTACGCTAACACTAAACCGTACCCTAACACATACGCTCACCCTAAACCATTGTCGTAAACTAACATCTCCCCTAAACCGTCCCCAGCCCCGAACCCTAACCCTAACCCTAACCCTAACCCTAACCCTAACCCTTACCCGGAGCCTTACCCTAACCCATCCCCTAATCCTAACCCGTAAGCTAACACTAACACATACCCTAACACGTACGCTGACCCTAAACCGTTGTCGTACCCTAACCTGTCCCCTAAACTGTCCCCGTCCCATAACCCTAACCCTAACCCTAACCCTAACCCTAACCCTTACCCAAAGCCTTACCCTAACCCGTCCGCTAATCCTAACCCGTAGGCTAACACTAATCCTTACCCTAACACGTACGCTGACCCTAAACCGTTGTCATACCCTAACCTGTCCCCTAAACCGTCCCTGTCCCCTAACCCGAACCCTAAACCTAACTCTTAACCGAAGCCTTACACTAACCCGTCCCCTAATCCTAACCCGTACGCTAACACTAATCCGTACCCTAACACGTACGCTGACCCTAAACCGTTGTCGTACACTTACCTGTCCCCTAAACTTTCCCTGTCCCCTAACCCTAACCCTAACCATAACCCTAACCCTAACCCTTACCCGATGCCTTACCCTAACCCGTCCCCTAATCGTAACCCGTAAGCTAACACTAACCCGTGCCCTAACACGTACGCTCACCCTAAACCGTTGTCGTTCCCTAACCTGTCCCCAAAACCGACACCGTCCCCTAACCCTAACCCTAACACTAACCCTTAACCGAAGCCTTACCCTAACCCGTCCGCTAATCCTAACCCGTACGCTAACACTAACCCGTACCCTAACACGTACGCTGACCCTAAACCGTTGTCGTAAACTAACTTGTCCCCTAAACCGTCCCAATCCCCTAATCCTAACCCTAACCCTAAACCTACCCCTAACCCTAACCCTTACCCGAAGCCTTACCCTAACCCGTCCCCTAATCCTAACCCGTACGCTAACACTAACCCGTACCCTAACACGTAGGCTGACCCTAAACCTTTGTCGTACCCTAACCTGTCCCCTAAACCGTCCCCATCCCCTAACCCTAACCCTAACCCTAACCCTTAACCGAAGCCTTACCCTAACCCGTCCCCTAATCCTAACCCGTACGCTAACACTAAGCCGTACCCTAACACGTACGCTCACCCTAAACCGTTGTCGTACCCTAACCTGTCCCCTAAACCGTCCCGGTCCCATAACCCTAACCCTAACCTTAACCCTAACCCTAACCCTTACCCGAAGCATTACCCTAAACCGTCCCCTAATACTAACCCGTACGCTAACACTAATACGTACCCTAACACGTACGCTCACCCTAAACCGTTGTCGTACCTTAACCTGTCCCCTACACCGTCCCCATCCCCTAACCCTAACCCTAACCCTAACCCTAACCCTAACCCTTACCCGAAGCCTTACCCTAACCCGACCCCTAATCCTAACCCGTACGCTAACACTAACCCTTACCCTAACACGTACGCTGACCCTAAAACGTTGTCGTACCCTATGCTGTCCCCTAAACCGTCCCTGTCCCCTAACCCTAACCCTAAACCTAACGCTTAACCGAAGCCTTACCCTAACCCGTCCCCTAATCCTAACCCGTACCCTAACACGTACGCTGACCCTAAACCGTTGTCGTACCCTAACCTGTCCCCTAAACCTTCCCCGTCCCCTAACCCTAACCCTAACCCTACCGCTAACCCTAACCCTTACCCGAAGCCTTACCCTAACCCGTCCCCTAATCCTAACCCGTACGCTAACACTAACCCGTACCCTAACACGTACGCTCACCCTAAATCGTTGTCGTACCCTAACCTGTCCCCTAAACTCTCCCCGTCCCATAACCCTAACCCTAACCCTAACCCTAACCCTAACACTTACCCGAAGCCTTACCCTAACCCGTCCCCTAATCCTAACCCGTACGCTAACACTAACCCGTACCCTAACACGTACGCACACCCTAAACCGTTGTCGTAAACTAACCTCTCCCCTAAACCGTCCCCAGCCCCTAACCCTAACCCTAACCCTAAACCTAACCCTAACCCTTACCCGGAGCCTTACCCTAACCCGTCCCATAATCCTAACCCGTATGCTAACACTAACACATACCCTAACACGTACCCTGACCCTAAACCGTTTTCGTACCCTAACCTGTCCCCTAACCTGTCCCCGTCCCATAACCCTAACCCTAACCCTAACCCTAACCCTAACACGTACCCGAAGCCTTACCCTAACCCGTCCCCTAATCCTAATCCGTACGCTAACACTAACCCGTACCCGAACACGTATGCTCACCCTAAACCGTTGTCGTACCCTTACCTGTCACCTAAACCGTCCCCATCCCCTAACCCTAACCCTAACCCTAACCCTAACCCTAACCCTTACCCGAAGAATTACCCTAAACCGTCCCCGAATCCTAAAACTTACGCTAACACTAACCCGTACCCTAACACGTACGCTCACCCTAAACCGTTGTCGTACCCTAACCTGTCCCCTAAGCCGTCCCCGTCCCCTAACCCTAACCCTAACCCTAACCCTTAACCGAAGCCTTACCCTAACCCGTCCCCTAATCCTAACCCGTACGCTAACACTAACCCGTACCCTAACACGTACGCTGACAATAAACCGTTGTCGTAAACTAACTTGTCCCCTAAACCGTCCCCATCCCCTAACCCTAAACCTAACCATAACCCTAACCCTAACCCTTACCCGATGCCATACCCTAACCCGTCCCCTAATCGTAACCCGTAAGCTAACACTAACCCGTACCCTAACACGTACGCTCACCCTAAACCGTTGTCGTTCCCTAACCTGTCCCCAAAACCGTCCCCGTCCCCTAACCCTAACCCTAACCCTAACCCTTAACCGAAGCCTTACCCTAACCCGTCCGCTAATCCTAACCCGTACGCTAACACTAACCCGTACCCTAACACGTACGCTGACCCTAAACCGTTGTCGTAAACTAACTTGTCCCCTAAACCGTCACAATCCCCTAAACCTAACCCTAACCCTAACCCTAAACCTACCCCTAACCCTAACCCTTACCCGAAGCCTTACCCTAACCCGTCCCCTAATCCTAACCCGTACGCTAACACTAACCCATACCCTAACCCGTATGCTCACCCTAATCCGTTGTCGTACCCTAACCTGTTCCCTAAACCGTCCCCGTCCCCTAACCCTAACCCTAAATCTACCCCTAACCCTAACCCTTACCCGAAGCCTTATCCTAACCCGTCCCCTAATCCTAACCCGTACGCTAACACTAAACCGTATCCTAACACGTAAGCTCACCCTAAACCTTTGTCGTAAACTAACCTCTCCCCTAAACCTTCCCCAGCCCCTAACCCTAACCCTAAACCTATCCCTAACCGTAACCCTTACCCGGAGCCTTACCCTAACACGTCCCCTAATCCTAACCCGTAAGCTAACACTAACACATACCCTAACACGTACGCTGACCCTAAACCCTTGTCGTACCCTAACCTGTCCCCTAAACTGTCCCCGTCCCATAACCCTAACCCTAACCCTAACTCTAACCCTAACACTTACCCGAAGCCTTACCCTAACCCGTGCCCTAATCCTAAACCGTACGCGAACACTAAGCCGTACCCTAACACGTACGCTCAACCTAAACCGTTGTCGTATCCTAACCTGTCCCCTAAACTGTCCCTGTCCCATAACCCTAACCCTAACCCTAACCCTAACCCTAACCCTTACCCGATGCCTTACCCTAACCCGTCCCCTAATCCTAACCCGTAAGCTAACACTAACCCGTACCCTAACACGTACGCTCACCCTAAACCGTTGTCGTAACCTAACCTGTCCCCTAAACCGTCCCCGCCCCTAACCCTAACAATAAATCTACCCCTAACCCTAACCCTTACCCGAAGCCTTACCCTAACCCGACCCCTAATCCTAACCCGTACGCTAACACTAAACCGTACCCTAACACGTACGCTCACCCTATAACGTTGTCGTACCCTAAACTGTCCCCTAAACCGTCCCCGTCCCATAACCCTAACCCTAACCCTAACCCTAACCCTAACCCTTACCCGAAGCCTTACCCTAACCCGTCCCCTAATCCTAACCCGTACGCTAACACTAACCCGTACCCTAACACGTACGCTCACCCTAAACCGTTGTCGTAAACTAAATTTTCCCCTAAACCGTCCCCATCCCCTAACCCTAACCCTAACCCTAACCCTAACCCTTACCCGAAGCCTTACCCTAACCCGTCCCCTAATCCTAACCCGTACGCTAACACTAAACCGTAAGCTAACACGTACGCTCACCCTAAACCGTTGTCGTACCCTAACCTGTCCCCTAAACCGTCCCCATCCTCTAACCGTAACCCTAAACCTACCCCTAACCCTAACCCTTACTCGAAGCCTTACCCTAACCCGTCCCCTAATCCTAACCCGTACGCTAACACTAACCCATACCCTAACACGTACGCTCACCCTAAACCGTTGTCGTAAACTAACTTGTCCCCTAAACCGTCCCCATCCCCTAACCCTAACCCTAAACCTAACCCTAACCCTAACCCTAACCCTAACACTTACCCGAAGCCTTACACTAACCCGTCCCCTAATCCTAACCCGTAAGCTAACACTAACCCATACCCTAACACGTAAGCTCACCCTAAACCGTTGTCGTACACTAACCTGTCCCCTAAACCGTCCGCGTCCCCTAAACCTAACCCTAAACCTACCCCTTACACTAACACTTACCCGAAGCCTTACCCTAACCCGTCCCCTAATCCTAACCCGTACGCTATCACTAACCCGTACCCTAACACGTACGCTCACACTAAACTGTTGTCGTACCCTAACCTATCCCCTAAACCGTCCCCGTCCCCTAACCCTAATCCTAACCCTAACCCTTAACCGAAGCATAACCCTAACCCGTCCCCTAATCCTAACCCGTACGCTAACACTAACCCGTACCCTAACACATACGCTGACCCTAAACCGTTGTCGTAAACTAACTTGTCCCCTAAACCGTCCCCATCCCCTAATCGTAACCCTAACCCTAACCCTAACCCGAACCCTTACCCGAAGCCTTACCCTAACCCGTCCACTAAGCCTAACCCGTTCGCTAACACTAACACGTACCCTAACACGTACGCTCACCCTAAGCCGTTGTCATACCCTAACCTGTCCCCTAAACCGTCCCCATCCCCTAACCCTAACCCTAAACCTACCCCTAACCCTAACCCTTACCCGAAGCCTTACCCTAACACGTCCCCTAATCCTAACCCGTACGCTAACACTAAACCGTACCCTAACACGTACGCTCACCCTAAGCCGTTGTCATACCCTAACCTGTCCCCTAAACAGTCCCCGTCCCAGAACCCTAATCCTAACCCTAACCCTAACCCTAACACTTACCCGATGCCTTACCCTAACCCGTCCCCTAATCCTAACCCGTAAGCTAACACTAACCCGTAGCCTAACACGTACGCTCACCCTAAACCGTTCTCGTACCCTAACCTGTCCCCTAAACCGTCCCCGTCCCCTAACCCTAACGCTAACCCTAACCCTTACCCGAAGCCTTACCCTAACCCGTCCCCTAATCCTAACCCGTACGCTAACACTAATCCGTACCCTAACACGTACGCTGACACTAAACCGTTGTCGTAAACCAACTTGTCCCCTAAACCGTCCCCATCCCCTAATCCTAACCCTAACCCTAACCCTTACCCGAAGCCTTACCCTAACCCGTCCCGTAATCCTAACCCGGTCGCTAACACTAAACCGTACCCTAACACGTACGCTCACCCTAAACCGTTGTCGTACCCTAAACTGTCCCCTAAACCGTCCCCGTCCTCTAACACTAACCCTAACCCTAACCGTAACCTAACCCTTACCCGAAGCCTTACACAAACCCGTCTCCTAATCCTAACCCGTACGCTAACACTAACCCGTACCCTAACACGTACGCTCACACTAAACTGTTGTCGTACCCTAACCTATCCCCTAAACCGTCCCCGTCCCCTAACACTAACCCTAAGCCTAACCCTAACCCTAACCCTTACCCGAAGCCTTACCCTAACCCGTCCCCTAATCCTAACCCGTACGCTAACACTAACCCGTACCCTAACACGTACGCTCACCCTAAACCGTTGTCGTACTCTAACCTGTCCCCTAAACAGTCCCCATCACCTAACCCTAACCCTAAACCTAACCCTAACCCTAACACTTACCCGAAGCCTTACACTAACCCGTCCCCTAATCCTAACCCGTAAGCTAACACTAACCCATACCCTAACACGTAAGCTCACCCTAAACCGTTGTCGTACACTAACCTGTCCCCTAAACCGTCCGCGTCCCCTAAACCTAAACCTAAACCTACCCCTTACCCTAACACTTACCCGAAGCCTTACCCTAACCCGTCCCCTAATCCTAACCCGTACGCTATCACTGACCCGTACCCTAACACGTACGCTCACACTAAACTGTTGTCATACCCTAACCTATCCCCTAAACCGTCCCCGTCCCCTAACCCTAACCCTAACCCTTAACCGAAGCCTTACCCTAACCCGTCCCCTAATCCTAACCCGTACGCTAACACTAACCCGTACCCTAACACATACGCTGACCCTAAACCGTTGTCGTAAACTAACTTGTCCCCTAAACCGTCCCCATCCCCTAATCGTAACCCTAACCCTAACCCTAACCCGAACCCTTACCCGAAGCCTTACCCTAACCCGTCCACTAAGCCTAACCCGTTCGCTAACACTAACCCGTACCCTAACACGTACGCTCACCCTAAGCTGTTGTCATAACCTAACCTGTCCCCTAAACCGTCCCCATCCCCTAACCCTAACCCTAAACCTACCCCTAACCCTAACCCTTACCCGAAGCCTTACCCTAACACGTCCCCTAATCCTAACCCGTACGCTAACACTAAACCGTACCCTAACACGTACGCTCACCCTAAGCCGTTGTCATACCCTAACCTGTCCCCTAAACAGTCCCCGTCCCAGAACCCTAATCCTAACCCTAACCCTAACCCTAACCCTTACCCGAAGCCTTACCCTAACCCGTCCCCTAATCCTAACCCGTAAGCTAACACTAACCCGTACCCTAACACGTACGCTCACCCTAAACCGTTCTCGTACCCTAACCTGTCCCCTAAACCGTCCCTGTCCCCTAACCCTAACCCTAACCCTAACCCTTACCCGAAGCCTTACCCTAACCCGTCCCCTAATCCTAACCCGTACGCTAATACTAATCCGTACCCTAACACGTACGCTGACACTAAACCGTTGTCGTAAACCAACTTGTCCCCTAAACCGTCCCCATCCCCTAATCCTAACCCTAACCCTAACCCTTACCCGAAGCCTTACCCTAACCCGTCCCGTAATCCTAACCCGTTCGCTAACACTAAACCGTACCCTAACACGTACGCTCACCCTAAACCGTTGTCGTACCCTAAACTGTCCCCTAAACCGTCCCCGTCCTCTAACACTAACCCAAACCCTAACCGTAACCTAACCCTTACCCGAAGCCTTACACAAACCCGTCTCCTAATCCTAACCCGTACGCTAACACTAACCCGTACCCTAACACGTACGCTCACACTAAACTGTTGTCGTACCCTAACCTATCCCCTAAACCGTCCCCGTCCCCTAACACTAACCCTAAGCCTAACCCTAACCCTAACCCTTACCCGAAGCCTTACCCTAACCTGTCCCCTAATCCTAACGCGTACGCTAACACTAACCCGTACCCTAACACGTACGCTCACCCTAAACCGTTGTCGTACTCTAACCTGTCCCCTAAACCGTCCCCGATCCATAACCCTAACCCTAACCCTAAGCCTAACCCTAACACTTACCCGAAGCCTTACCCTAACACTTCCCCTAATCCTAACCCGTACGCTAACACTAAGCCGTACCCTAACACGTACGCTCACCCTAAACTGTTGTCGTATCCTAACCTGTCCCCTAAACTGTCCCCGTCCCATAACCCTAACCCTAACCCTAAACCTAACCCTAACCCTTACCCGATGCCTTAACCTAACCCGTCCCCTAATCCTAACCCGTAAGCTAACACTAACCCGTACCCTAATACGTACGCTCACCCTAAACCTTTGTCGTACCCTAACCTGTCCCCTAAACCGTCCCCGTCCCCTAACCCTAACCCTAAATCTACCCCTAACCCTAACCCTTACCCGAAGCCTTACCCTAACCCGTCCCCTAATCCTAACCCGTACGCTAACACTAAACCGTACCCTAACACGTACGCTCACCCTAAAACGTTGTCGTATGCTAAACTGTCCCCTAAACCGTCCCCGTCCCATAACCCTAACCCTAACCCTAACCCTAACCCTAACCCTAACACTTACCCGAAGCCTTACACTAACCCGTCCCCTAATCCTAACCCGTACGCTAACACTAAACCGTACCCTAACACGTACGCTCACCCTAAACCGTTGTCGTAAACTAACTTGTCCCCTAAACCGTCCCCATCCCCTAACCCTAACCCTAACCCTAACCCTAACCCTAACCCTTACCCGAAGCCTTACCCTAACCCATCACCTAATCCTAACCCGTACGCTAACACTAGCCCGTACCCTAACACGTACGCTCACCCTAAACCGTTGTCGTACACTAACCTGTCCCCTAAACCATCCCCGTCCTCTAACGCTAACCCTAACCCTAACCCTAAACCTAACCCTTACCCGAAGCCTTACCCTAACCCGTCTCCTAATCCTAACCCGTACGCTAACACTAACCCGTACCCTAACACGTACGCTGACCCTAAACCGTTGTCGTACCCTAACCTTTCCCCTAAACCGTCCCCATCCCCTAACCCTAACCCTAAACCTAACCCTAACCAGTCTCCTAATCCTAACCCGTACGCTAACACTAACCCGTACCCTAACACGTACGCTCACACTAAACTGTTGTCATACCCTAACCTATCCCCTAAACCGTCCCCGTCCCCTAACACTAACCCTAAGCCTAACCCTAACCCTAACCCTTACCCGAAGCCTTACCCTAACCCGTCCCCTAATCCTAACCCGTACGCTAACACTAACCCGTACCCTAACACGTACGCTCACCCTAAACCGTTGTCGTACTCTAACCTGTCCCCTAAACCGTCCCAGTTCCCTAACCCTAACCCTAACCCTAAGCCTAACCCTAACCCTTACCCGAAACCTTACCCTAACCCTTCCCCTAATCCTAACCCGTACGCTAACACTAAGCCGTACCCTAACACGTACGCTCACCCTAAACCGTTGTCGTGTCCTAACCTGTCCCCTAAACTGTCCCCGTCCCATAACCCTAACCCTAACCCTAACCCTAACCCTAACCCTTACGCGATGCCTTACCCTAACCCGTCCCCTAATCCTTACCCGTAAGCTAACACTAACCCGTACCCTAACACGTACGCTCACCCTAAACCGTTGTCGTACACTAACCTGTCCCCTAAACCTTCCCCGTCCCCTAAACCTAACCCTAAATCTACCCCTAACAGTAACCCTTACCCGAAGCCTTACCCTAACCCGTCCCCTAATCCTAAGCCGTACGCAAACACTAAACCGTACCCTAACACGTACGCTCACCCTAAAACGTTGTCGTACTCAAACCTGTCCCCTAAACCGTCCCCGTTCCCTAACCCTAACCCTAAGCCTAAGCCTAACCCTAACCCTTACCAGAAACCTTACCCTAACCCTTCCCCTAATCCTAACCCGTACGCTAACACTAAGCCGTACCCTAACACGTACGCTCACCCTAAACCGTTGTCGTGTCCTAACCTGTCCCATAAACTGTCCCCATCCCATAACCCTAACCCTAACCCTAACCCTAACCCTAACCCTTATGCGATGCCTTACCCTAACCTGTCCCCTAATCCTAACCCGTAAGCTAACACTAACCCGTACCCTAACACGTACGCTCACCCTAAACCGTTGTCGTACACTAACCTGTCCCCTAAACCTTCCCCGTCCCCTAAACCTAACCCTAAATCTACCCCTAACACTAACCCTTACCCGAAGCCTTACCCTAACCCGTCCCCTAATCCTAAGCCGTACGCAAACACTAAACCGTACCCTAACACGTACGCTCACCCTAAAACGTTGTCGTACCCTAAACTGTCCCCTAAACCGTCCCCATCCCATAACCCTAACCCTAACCCTAACCCTAACCCTAACCCTTACCCGAAGCCTTACCCTAACCCGTCCCCTAATCCTAAACCGTACGCTAACACTAACCCGTACCCTAACACGTACGCTCACCCTAAACCGTTGTCGTAAACTAAATTTTCCCCTAAACCGTCCCCATCCCCTAACCCTAACCCTAACCCTAACCCTAACCCTAACCCTTACCCGAAGCCTTACCCTAACCCGTCCCCTAATCCTAACCCGTACGCTAACACTAACCCGTACCCTAACACGTACGCTCACCCTAAACCGTTGTCGTACCCTAACCTGTCCGCTAAACCATCCCCGTCTTCTAACCCTAACCCTAACCCTAACCCTAAACCTAACCCTTACCCGAAGCCTTACCCTAACCCGTCCCCTAATCCTAACCCGTACACTAACACTAAACCGTAAGCTAACACGTACGCTCACCCTAAACCTTTGTCGTACCCGAACCTGTCCCCTAAACCGTCCCCATCCTCTAACCCTAACCCTAAACCTACCCTTAACCCTAACCCTTACCCGAAGCCTTACCCTAACCCGTCCCCTAATCCTAATCCGTACGCTAACACTAACCCGTACCCTAACACGTACGCTCACCCTAAACCGTTGTCGTAAACTAACTTGTCCCCTAAACCGTCCCCATCCCCTAACCCTAACCCTAAACCTAACCCTAACCCTAAACCTTAACCGAATCCTTACCCTAACCTGTCCCCTAATCCTAACCCGTATGCTAACACTAACCCGTACCCTAACACGTACGCTCACACTAAACTGTCGTCGTACCCTAACCTATCCCCTAAACCGTCCCCGTCCCCTAACCCTAACCCTAACCCTAACCCTTAACCGAAGCCTTACCCTAACCCGTCCCCTAATCCTAACCCGTACGCTAACACTAACCCGTACCCTAACACGTACGCTGACCCTAAACCGTTGTCGTAAACTAACTTGTCCCTAAACCGTCCCCATCCCCTATTCCTAACCCTAACCCTAACCCTAACCCGAACACTTACCCGAAGCCTTACCCTAACCCGTCCCCTAATCCTAACCCGTTCGCTAACACTAACCCGTACCCTAACACGTACGCTCACCCTAAACCGTTTTCGTACCCTAAACTGTCCCCTAAACCGTCCCCGTCCCCTAACCCTAACCCTAACCCTAACCCTAACACTAACCCTTACCCGAAGCCTTATCCTAACCCTTCCCCTAATCCTAACCCGTACGCTAACACTAAGCCGTACCCTAACACGTACGCTCACCCTAAACCGTTGTCGTATCCTAACCTGTCCCCTAAACAGTCCCCGTCCCAGAACCCTAACCCTAACCCTAACCCTAACCCTTACCCGATGCCTTACCCTAACCCGTCCCCTAATCCTAACCCATAAGTTAACACTAACCCGTACCCTAACATGTACGCTCACCCTAAGCCGTTGTCATACCCTAACCTGTCCCCTAAACCATCCCTGTCCCCGTCCCCTAACCCTAACCCTAACCCTTATCCTAACCCTTCCCCGAAGCCTTACCCTAACCCTTCCCCTAATCCTAACCCGTACGCTAACACTAACCTATACCCTAACACGTACGCTCAACCTAAACCGTTGTTGTATCCTAACCTGTCCCCTAAACTGTCCCCGTCCCATAACCCTAACCCTAACCCTTACCCTTACCCGATGCCTTACCCTAACCCGTCCCCTAATCCTAACCCGTAAGCTAACACTAATCCGTACCCTAACACGTACGCTCAACCTAAAACGTTGTCGTACCCTAACCTGTCCCCTAAATCGTCCCCATCCCCTAAACCTAACCCTTACCCTAACACTAACCCTAACCCTTACCCGAAGCCTTACCCTAATCCGTCCCCTAATCCTAACCCGTACGCTAACACTTACCCGTACCCTAACACGTACGCTGACCCTAAACCGTTGTCGTACACGAACCTGTCCCCTAAACTGTCCCCGTGCCATAACCCTAACCCTAACCCTAACCCTAACCCTAACCCTTACCCGAAGCCTTACACTAACCCGTCCCCTAATCCTAACCCGTACGCTAACACTAACCCGTACCCAACACATACTCTGACCCTAAACCGTTGTCGTACTCTAACCTGTCCCCTAAACCATCCCCGTCCCCTAACCCTAACCCTAACCCTATCCCTTACCCGAAGCCTTACCCTAACCCGTCCCCTAATCCTAACCCGTACGCTAACACTAACCAGTACCCTGACACGTACGCTCACCCTAAACCGTTGTCGTAAACTAACTTGTCCCCTAAACCGTCCCCATCCCCTAACCCTAACCCTAAACCTAACCCTAACCCTAACCCTTAACCGAAGCCTTACGCTAACCTGTCCCCTAATCCTAACCCGTACGCTAACACTAACCCGTACCCTAACACATACGCTCACACTAAATTGTTGTCGTACCCTAACCTATCCCCTAAACCGTCCCCGTCCCCTAACCCTAACCCTAACCCTAACCCTTAATCGAAGCCTTACCCTAACCCGTCCCCTAATCCTAACCCGTACGCTAACACTAACCCGTACCCTAACACGTACGCTGACCCTAAACCGTTGTGGTAAACTAACTTGTCCCCTAAACCGTCCCCATCCCCTAATCCTAACACTATCCCTAACCCTTACCCGAACCCTTACCCAAAGCCTTACCCTAACCCGTCCCCTAATCCTAACCCGTTCGCTAACACTAACCCGTACCCTAACACATACGCTCACCCTAAACCGTTTTCGTACCCTAAACTGTCCCCTAAACCGTCCCCGTCCCCTAACCCTAACCCTAACCCTAACCCTAACACTAACCCTTACCCGAAGCCTTACCCTAACCCTTCCCCTAATCCTAACCCTTACGCTAACACTAAGCCGTACCCTAACACGTACGCTCACCCTAAACCGTTGTCGTATCCTAACCTGTCCCCTAAACAGTCCCCGTCCCAGAACCCTAACCCTAACCTTAACCCTAACCCTAACCCTTACCCGATGCCTTACCCTAAACCGTCCCCTAATCCTAACCCGTAAGCTAACACTAACCCGTACCCTAACACGTACGCTCACCCTAAGCCGTTGTCATACCCTAACCTGTCCCCTAAACCGTCCCCGTCCCCGTCCCCTAACCCTAACCCTAAACCTACCCCTAACCCTAACCCTTACCCAAAGCCTTACCCTAACACGTCCCCTAATCCTAACCCGTACGCTAACACTAAACCGTACTCTAACACGTACGCTCACCCTATAACTTTGTCCTACCCTAACCTGTCCCCTAAACCGTCACCGTCCCATAACCCTAACCCTAACCCTAACCCTAACCGTAACCCTTACCCGAAGCCTTACCCTAACCCTTCCCCTAATCCTAAACCGTACGCTAACACTAACCCGTACCCTAACACGTACGCTCACCCTAAACCATTGTCGTAAACTAACTTGTCCCCTAAACCGTCCTCATCCCCTAACCCTAACCCTAACCCTAACCCTAACCCTTACCCGAAGCCTTACCCTAACCCGTCCCCTAATCCTAACCCGTAAGCTAACACTAACCCATACCCTAACACGTACGCTCACCCTAAACAGTTGTCGTACCCTAACCTGTCCCCTAAACCGTCCCCGTCCCCTAACCCTAACCCTAAACCTACCCCTAACCCTAACCCTTACCCGAAGCCTTACCCTAACCCGTCCCCTAATCCTAAGCCGTACGCTAACACTAAACCATACCCTAACACGTACGCTCACCCTAAACCGTTGTCGTAAACTAACTTGTCCCCTAAACCGTCCCCATCCCCTAACCCTAACCCTAACCGTAACCCTAACCCTAATCCTTACCCGAAGCCTTACCCTAACCCGTCCCCTAATCCTAACCCGTACGCTAACACTAACCCGTACCCTAACACGTACGCTCACACTAAACCGTTGTCGTACCCTAACCTATCCCCTAAACCGTCCCCGTCCCCTAACCCTAAACCTAAGCCTAACCCTAACCCTAACCCTTACCCGAAGCCTTACACTAACCCGTCCCCTAATCCTAACCCGTACGCTAACACTAACCCGTACCCTAACACGTACGCTCACCCTAAACCATTGTCGTACCCTAACCTGTCCCCTAAACCGTCCCCGTCCCCTAACCCTAACCCTAACCCTAAGCCTAACCCTAACCCTTACCCGAAGCCTTACCCTAACCCGTCCCCTAATCCTAACCCGTACGCTAACACTAACCTATACCCTAACACGTACGCTCAACCTAAACCGTTGTCGTACACTAAACTGTCCCCTAAACCGTCCCTGTCCCCGTCCCCTAACCCTAACCCTAACCCTAACCCTTCCCCGAAGCCTTACCCTAACCCTTCCCCTAATCCTAAACCGTACGCTAACACTAAGCCGTACCCTAACACGTACGCTCACCCTAAACCGTTGTTGTACCCTAACCTTTCCCCTAAACCGTCCCCATCCCCTAACCCTAACCCTTACCCTAACACTAACACTAACCCTTACTCGAAGCCTTACCCTAATCCGTCCCCTAATCCTAACCCGTACGCTAACACTTACCCGTACCCTAACACGTACGCTGACCCTAAACCGTTGTCGTACACTAACCTGTCCCCTAAACTGTCCCCGTGCCATAACCCTAACCCTAACCCTAACCCTAACCCTAACCCTTACCCGAAGCCTTACCCTAACCCGTCCCCTAATCCTAACCCGTACGCTAACACTAACATATACCCTAACACATACGCTCACCCTAAACCGTTGTCGTACCCTAAACTGTCCCCTAAACCGTCCCCGTCCCCGTCCCCTAACCCTAACACTAACCCTAATCCTAACACTTCCCCGAAGCCTTACCCTAACCCTTCCCCTAATCCTAACCCGTACGCTAACACTAAGCCGTACCCTAACACGTACGCTCACCCTAAACCGTTGTCGTATCCTAACCTGTCCCCTAAACTGTCCCCGTCCCATAACCCTAAACATAACCCAAACCCTAACCCTTACCCGATGCCTTACCCTAACCCGTCCCCTAATCCTAACCCGTAAGCTAACACTAATCCGTACCCTAACACGTACGCTCACCCTAAACCGTTGTCATACACTAACCTGTCCCCTAAACCGTCCCCATCCCCTAACCCTAACCCTTACCCTAACACTAACCCTAACCCTTACCCGAAGCCTTACCCTAATTCGTCCCCTAATCCTAAACCGTACGCTAACACTTACCCGTACCCTAACACGTACGCTGACCCTAAACCGTTGTCGTACACTAACCTGTCCCCTAAACTGTCTCCGTGCCATAACCTTAACCCTAACCCTAACACTTACCCGAAGCCTTACCCTAACCCGTCCCCTAATCCTAACCCGTACGCTAACACTAACCCGTACCCTAACACATACTCTGACCCAAAACCGTTGTCGTACCCTAACCTGTCCCCTAAACCATCCCCGTCCCCTAACCCTAACCCTAACCCTATCCCTTATCCGAAGCCTTACCCTAACCCGTCCCCTAATCCTAACCCGTACGCTAACACTAACCCGTACCCTAACACGTACGCTCACCCTAAACCGTTGTCGTACCCTAACCTGTACATTAAACCTTCCCCGTCCTCTAACCCTAACCCTAACCCTAACCCTAAACCTAAACCTTACCCGAAGCCTTAACCTAACCCGTCCCCTAATCCTAACCCGTACGCTAACACTAACCTGTACCCTAACACGTACGCTCACATTAAACTGTTGTCTTACCCCAACCTATCCCCTAAACCGTCCCCGTCCCCTAACCTTAACCCTAAGCCTAACCCTAACCCTAACCCTTACCCGAAGCCTTACCCTAACCCGTCCCCTAATCCTAACCCGTACGCTAACACTAACCCGTACCCTAACACGTACGCTCACCCTAAACCGTTGTCGTACCCTAACCTGTCCCCTGAACCGTCCCCATCCCTTAACCCTAACCCTAACCCTAAGCCTAACCCTAACCCTTACCCGAAGCCTTACACAAACCCGTCCCCTAATCCTAACCCATACCCTAACACTAACCCGTACCCTAACACGTACGCTGACCCTAAACCGTTGTCGTACCCTAACCTGTCCCCTAAACCGTCCCCGTCCCCTAACCCTAACCCTAACCCTATCCCTTACCCGAAGCCTTACCCTAACCCGTCCCCTAATCCTAACACGTACGCTAACACTAACCCGTACCCTAACACGTACGCTCACCCTAAACCGTTTTCGTACCCTAACCTGTCCCCTAAACCGTCCCCGTCCCCTAACCCTAATACTAACCCAGCCCTTACCCGAAGCCTTACCCTAACCCGACCCCTAATCCTAACCCGTACGCTAACACTAACCCGTACCCTAACACGTACGCTCACCCTAAACCGTTGTCGTACTCTAACCGGCCCCTAAACCATCCCCGACCTCTAACCCTAACCCTATCCCTAACCCTAAACCTAACCCTTACCCGAAGCCTTACCCTAACCCGTCCCCTAATCCAAACCCGTACGCTAACACTAACCCGTACCCTAACACGTACGCTCACCCTAAACCGTTGTCGTACCCTAACCTGTCCCCTACACCGTCCTCATCCCCTAACCCTAACCCTAACCCTAACCCTAACACTAACCCTTACCGAAGCATTACCCTAACCCGTCCCCTAATACTAACCCATACGCTAAGACTAATCCGTACCCTAACACGTACGCGAACCCTAAACCGTTGTCGTACCCTAACCTGTCCCCTACACCGTCCCCGTCCCCTAAACCTAACCCTAACCCTAACCCTAACCCTAACACTTACCCGAAGCCTTACCCTAACCCGACCCCTAATCCTAACCCGTACGCTAACACTAAACCGTACCCTAACACGTACACTCACCCTAAAACGTTGTCGTACCCTAAACTGTCCCCTAAACCGTCCCCGTCACATAACCCAACCCTAACCCTAACCCTAACACTTACCCGAACCCTTACACTAACCCGTCCCCTAATCCTAACCCGTACGCTAACACTAACCCATACCCTAACACGTACGCTCACCGTAAAACGTTGTCGTAAACTAACTTGTCCCCTAAACCGTCCCCATCCCCTAACCCTAACCCTAACCCTAACCCTAACCCTAACCCTTACCCGAAGCCTTACCCTAACCCGTCCCCTAATCCTAACCCGTACGCTAACACTAACCCGTACCCTAACACGTACGCTCACCCTAAACCGTTGTCGTACACTAACCTGTCCCCTAAACCATCCCCGTCCTCTAACCCTAACCCTAACCCTAACCCTAAACCTAACCCTTACCCGAAGCCTTACCCTAACCCGTCCCCTAATCCTAACCCGTACGCTAACACTAACCTGTACCCTAACACGTACGCTGACCCTAAACCGTTGTCGTACCCTAAACTGTCCCCTAAACCGTCCCCGTCCCCTAACCCTAACCCTAAACCTAACCCTTACCCGAAGCCTTACACAAACCCGTCTCCTAATCCTAACCCGTAAGCTAACACTAACCCGTACCCTAACACGTACGCTCACACTAAACTGTTGTCGTACCCCAACCTATCCCCTAAACCGTCCCCGTCCCCTAACACTAACCTTAAGCCTAACCCTAACCCTAAACCTTACCCGAAGCCTTACCCGAAGCCTTACCCTAACCCGTCCCCTAATCCTAACCCGTACGCTAACACTAACCCGTACCCTAACACGTACGCTCACCCTAAACCGTTGTCGTACTCTAACCTGTCCCCAAAACTGTCCCCGTCCCATAACCCTAACCCTAACCCTAACCCTAACCCTTACCCGATGCCTTACCCTAACCCGTCCCCTAATCCTAACCCGTAAGCTAACACTAACCCGTACCCTAACACGTACGCTCACCCTAAACCGTTGTCGTACCCTAACCTGTCCCCTAAACCGTCCCCGTCCGTTAACCCTAACCCTAAATCTACCCCTAACCCTAACCCTTACCCGAAGCCTTACCCTAACCCGTCCCCTAATCCTAACCCGTACGCTAACACTAAACCGTACCCTAATACGTACGCTCACCCTAAAACGTTGTTGTACCCTAAACTGTCCCCTAAACCGTCCCCGTCCCATAACCCTAACCCTAACCCTAACCCTAACCCTAACCTTACCCGAAGCCTTACACTAACCCGTCCCCTAATCCTAACCCGTACGCTAACACTAACCCGTACCGTAACACGTACGCTCACCCTAAACCGTTGTCGTACCCTAACCTGTCCCCTAAACCTTTCCCGTCCCCTAACCCTAACCCTAACCCTAACCCTTACCCGAAGCCTTACCCTAACCCGTCCCCTAATCCTAACCCGTACGCTAACACTAAACCGTACCCTAACACGTACGCTCACCCTAAAACGTTGTCATACCCTAAACTGTCCCCTAAACCGTCCCCGTCACATAACCCAACCCTAACCCTAACCCTAACACTTACCCGAACCCTTACACTAACCCGTCCCCTAATCCTAACCCGTACGCTAACACTAACCCGTACCCTAACACGTACGCTCACCGTAAACCGTTGTCGTAAACTAACTTGTCCCCTAAACCGTCCCCATCCCCTAACCCTAACCCTAACCCTAACCCTAACCCTAACCCTTACCCGAAGCCTTACCCTAACCCGTCCCCTAATCCTAACCCGTACGCTAACACTAACCCGTACCCTAACACGTACGCTCACCCTAAACCGTTGTCGTACACTAACCTGTCCCCTAAACCATCCCCGTCCTCTAACCCTAACCCTAACCCCAACCCTAAACCTAACCCTTACCCGAAGCCTTACCCTAACCCGTCCCCTAATCCTAACCCGTACGCTAACACTAACCTGTACCCTAACACGTACGCTGACCCTAAACCGTTGTCGTACCCTAAACTGTCCCCTAAACCGTCCCCGTCCCCTAACCCTAACCCTAAACCTAACCCTTACCCGAAGCCTTAAACAAACCCGTCTCCTAATCCTAACCCGTAAGCTAACACTAACCCGTACCCTAACACGTACGCTCACACTAAACTGTTGTCGTACCCCAACCTATCCCCTAAACCGTCCCCGTCCCCTAACACTAACCCTAAGCCTAACCCTAACCCTAACCCTTACCCGAAGCCTTACCCTAACCCGTCCCCTAATCCTAACCCGTACGCTAACACTAACCCGTACCCTAACACGTACGCTCACCCTAAACCGTTGTCGTACTCTTACCTGTCCCCAAAACTGTCCCCGTCCCATAACCCTAACCCTAACCCTAACCCTAACCCTTACCCGATGCCTTACCCTAACCCGTCCCCTAATCCTAACCCGTAAGCTAACACTAACCCGTACCCTAACACGTACGGTCACCCTAAACTGTTGTCGTACCCTAACCTGTCCCATAAACCGTCGCCGTCCCCTAACGCTAACCCTAAATCTACCCCTAACCCTAACCCTTACCCGAAGCCTTACCCTAACCCGTCCCCTAATCCTAACCCGTACGCTAACACTAAACCGTACCGTAATACGTACGCTCACCCTAAAACGTTGTTGTACCCTAAACTGTCCCCTAAACCGTCCCCGTCCCATAACCCTAACCCTAACCCTAACACTAACGCTAACCTTACCCGAAGCCTTACCCTAACCCGTCCCCTAATCCTAACCCGTACGCTAACACTAACCCGTACCGTAACACGTACGCTCACCCTAAACCGTTGTCGTACCCTAACCTGTCCCCTAAACCTTTCCCGTCCCCTAACCCTAACCCTAACCCTAACCCTTACCCGAAGCCTTACCCTAACCCGTCCCCTAATCCTAACCCGTACGCTAACACTAAACCGTACCCTAACACGTACGCTCACCCTAAAACGTTGTCGTACCCTAAACTGTCCCCTAAACCGTCCCCGTCACATAACCCAACCCTAACCCTAACCCTAACACTTACCCGAACCCTTACACTAACCCGTCCCCTAATCCTAACCCGTACGCTAACACTAACCCGTACCCTAACACGTACGCTCACCGTAAACCATTGTCGTAAACTAACTTGTCCCCTAAACCGTCCCCATCACCTAACCCTAACCCTAACCCTAACCCTAACCCTAACCCTTACCCGAAGCCTTACCCTAACCCGTCCCCTAATCCTAACCCGTACGCTAACACTAACCCGTACCCTAACACGTACGCTCACCCTAAACCGTTGTCGTACACTAACCTGTCCCCTAAACCATCCCCGTCCTCTAACCCTAACCCTAACCCTAACCCTAAACCTAACACTTACCCGAAACCTTACCCTAACCCGTCCCCTAATCCTAATCCGTACGCTAACACTAACCTGTACCCTAACACGTACGCTGACCCTAAACCGTTGTCGTACCCTAAACTGTCCCCTAAACCGTCCCCGTCCCCTAACCCTAACCCTAAACCTAACCCTTACCCGAAGCCTTACACAAACCCGTCTCCTAATCCTAACCCGTAAGCTAACACTAACCCGAACCCTAACACGTACGCTCACACTAAACTGTTGTCGTACCCCAACCTATCCCCTAAACCGTCCCCGTCCCCTAACACTAACCTTAAGCCTAACCCTAACCCTAACCCTTACCTGAAACCTTACCCTAACCCGTCCCCTAATCCTAACCCGTACGCTAACACTAACCCGTACCCTAACACGTACGCTCACCCTAAACCGTTGTCGTACTCTAACCTGTCCCCAAAACTGTCCCCGTCCCATAACACTAACCCTAACCCTAACCCTAACCCTTACCCGATGCCTTACCCTAACCCGTCCCCTAATCCTAACCCGTAAGCTAACACTAACCCGTACCCTAACACGTACGCTCACCCTAAACCGTTGTCGTACCCTAACCTGTCCCCTAAACGTTTCCCGTCCCCTAACCCTAACCCTAACCCTAACCCTAACCCTTACCCGAAGCCTTACCCTAACCCGTCCCCTAATCCTAACCCGTACGCTAACACTAAACCGTACCCTAACACGTACGCTCACCCTAAAACGTTGTCGTACCCTAAACTGTCCCCTAAACCGTCCCCGTCACATAACCCAACCCTAACCCTAACCCTAACACTTACCCGAACCCTTACACTAACCCGTCCCCTAATCCTAACCCGTATGCTAACACTAACCCGTACCCTAACACGTACGCTCACCGTAAACCATTGTCGTAAACTAACTTGTCCCCTAAACCGTCCCCATCACCTAACCCTAACCCTAACCCTAACCCTAACCCTAACCCTTACCCGAAGCCTTACCCTAACCCGTCCCCTAATCCTAACCCGTACGCTAACACTAACCCGTACCCTAACACGTACGCTCACCCTAAACCGTTGTCGTACACTAACCTGTCCCCTAAACCATCCCCGTCCTCTAACCCTAACCCTAACCCTAACCCTAAACCTAACACTTACCCGAAACCTTACCCTAACCCGTCCCCTAATCCTAATCCGTACGCTAACACTAACCTGTACCCTAACACGTACACTGACCCTAAACCGTTGTCGTACCCTAAACTGTCCCCTAAACCGTCCCCGTCCCCTAACCCTAACCCTAAACCTAACCCTTACCCGAAGCCTTACACAAACCCGTCTCCTAATCCTAACCCGTAAGCTAACACTAACCCGAACCCTAACACGTACGCTCACACTAAACTGTTGTCGTACCCCAACCTATCCCCTAAACCGTCCCCGTCCCCTAACACTAACCTTAAGCCTAACCCTAACCCTAACCCTTACCTGAAACCTTACCCTAACCCGTCCCCTAATCCTAACCCGTACGCTAACACTAACCCGTACCCTAACACGTACGCTCACCCTAAACCGTTGTCGTACTCTAACCTGTCCCCAAAACTGTCCCCGTCCCATAACCCTAACCCTAACCCTAACCCTAACCCTTACCCGATGCCTTACCCTAACCCGTCCCCTAATCCTAACCCGTAAGCTAACACTAACCCGTACCCTAACACGTACGCTCACCCTAAACCGTTGTCGTACCCTAACCTGTCCCCTAAACCGTCACCGTCCCCTAACCCTAACCCAAAATCTACCCCTAACCCTAACCCTTACCCGAAGCCTTACCCTAACCCGTCCCCTAATCCTAACCCGTACGCTAACACTAAACCGTACCCTAATACGTACGCTCACCCTAAAACGTTGTTGTACCCTAAACTGTCCCCTAAACCGTCCCCGTCCCATAACCCTAACCCTAACCCTAACCCTAACCCTAACCTTACCCGAAGCCTTAACCTAACCCGTCCCCTAATCCTAACCCGTACGCTAACACTAACCCGTACCCTAACACGTACGCTCACCCTAAACCGTTGTCGTACCCTAACCTGTCCCCTAAACCTTTCCCGTCCCCTAACCCTAACCCTAACCCTAACCCTAACCCTTACCCGAAGCCTTACCCTAACCCGTCCCCTAATCCTAACCCGTACGCTAACACTAAACCGTACCCTAACACGTACGCTCACCCTAAAACGTTGTCGTAACCTAAACTGTCCCCTAAACCGTCCCCGTCACATAACCCAACCCTAACCCTAACCCTAACACTTACCCGAACCCTTACACTAACCCGTCCCCTAATCCTAACCCGTACGCTAACACTAACCCGTACCCTAACACGTACGCTCACCGTAAACCGTTGTCGTAAACTAACTTGTCCCCTAAACCGTCCCCATCCCCTACCCCTAACCCTAACCCTAACCCTAACCCTAACCCTTACCCGAAGCCTTACCCTAACCCGTCCCCTAATCCTAACCCGTACGCTAACACTAACCCGTACCCTAACACGTACGCTCACCCTAAACCGTTGTCGTACACTAACCTGTCCCCTAAACCATCCCCGTCCTCTAACCCTAACCCTAACCCTAACCCTAAACCTAACCCTTACCCGAAGCCTTACCCTAACACGTCCCCTAATCCTAACCCGTACGCTAACACTAACCTGTACCCTAACACGTACGCTGACCCTAAACCGTTGTCGTACCCTAAACTGTCCCCTAAACCGTCCCCGTCCACTAACCCTAACACTAAACCTAACCCTTACCCGAAGCCTTACACAAACCCGTCTCCTAATCCCAACCCGTAAGCTAACACTAACCCGTACCCTAACACGTACGCTCACACTAAACTGTTGTCGTACCCCAACCTATCCCCTAAACCGTCCCCGTCCCCTAACACTAACCTTAAGCCTAACCCTAACCCTAACCCTTACCCGAAGCCTTACCCTAACCCGTCCCCTAATCCTAACCCGTACGCTAACACTAACCCGTACCCTAACACGTACGCTCACCCTAAACCGTTGTCGTACTCTAACCTGTCCCCAAAACTGTCCCCGTCCCATAACCCTAACCCTAACCCTAACCCTTACCCGATGCCTTACCCTAACCCGTCCCCTAATCCTAACCCGTAAGCTAACACTAACCCATACCCTAACACGTACGCTCACCCTAAACCGTTGTCGTACCCTAACCTGTCCCCTAAACCGTCCCCGTCCCCTAACCCTAACCCTAAATCTACCCCTAACCCTAACCCTTACCCGAAGCCTTACCCTAACCCGTCCCCTAATCCTAACCCGTACGCTAACACTAAACCGTACCCTAATACGTACGCTCAACCTAAAACGTTGTTGTACCCTAAACTGTCCCCTAAACCGTCCCCGTCCCATAACCCTAACCCTAACCCTAACCCTAACCCTAACCTTACCCGAAGCCTTACCCTAACCCGTCCCCTAATCCTAACCCGTACGCTAACACTAACCCGTACCCTAACACGTACGCTCACCCTAAACCGTTGTCGTACCCTCATCTGTCCCCTAAACCTTTCCCGTCCCCTAACCCTAACCCTAACCCTAACCCTAACCCTAACCCTTACCCGAAGCCTTACCCTAACCCGTCCACTAATCCTAACCCGTACGCTAACACTAAACCGTACCCTAACACGTACGCTCACCCTAAAACGTTGTCGTACCCTAAACTGTCCCCTAAACCGTCCCCGTCACATAACCCAACCCTAACCCTAACCCTAACACTTACCCGAACCCTTACACTAACCCGTCCCCTAATCCTAACCCGTACGCTAACACTAACCCGTACCCTAACACGTACGCTCACCGTAAACCGTTGTCGTAAACTAACTTGTCCCCTAAACCGTCCCCATCCCCTAACCCTAACCCTAACCCTAACCCTAACCCTAACCCTTACCCGAAGCCTTACCCTAACCCGTCCCCTAATCCTTACCCGTACGCTAACACTAACCCGTACCCTAACACGTACGCTCACCCTAAACCGTTGTCGTACACTAACCTGTCCCCTAAATCATCCCCGTCCTCTAACCCTAACCCTAACCCTAACCCTAAACCTAACCCTTACCCGAAGCCTTACCCTAACCCGTCCCCTAATCCTAACCCGTACGCTAACACTAACCTGTACCCTAACACGTACGCTGACCCTAAACCGTTGTCGTACCCTAAACTGTCCCCTAAACCGTCCCCGTCCCCTAACCCTAACCCTAAACCTAACCCTTACCCGAAGCCTTACACAAACCCGTCTCCTAATCCTAACCCGTAAGCTAACACTAACCCGTACCCTAACACGTATGCTCACACTAAACTGTTGTCGTACCCCAACCTATCCCCTAAACCGTCCCCGTCCCCTAACACTAACCCTAAGCCTAACCCTAACCCTAACCGTTACCCGAAGCCTTACCCTAACCCGTCCCCTAATCCTAACCCGTACGCTAACACTAACCCGTACCCTAACACGTACGCTCACCCTAAACCGTTGTCGTACTCTAACCTGTCCCCAAAACTGTCCCCGTCCCATAAGCCTAACCCTAACCCTAACCCTAACCCTTACCCGATGCCTTACCCTAACCCGTCCCCTAATCCTAACTCGTAAGCTAACACTAACCCGTACCCTAACACGTACGCTCACCCTAAACCGTTTTCGTACCCTAACCTGTCCCCTAAACCGTCCCCGTCCCCTAACCCTAACCCTAAATCTACCCCTAACCCTAACCCTTACCCGAAGCCTTACCCTAACCCGTCCCCTAATCCTAACCCGTACGCTAACACTAAACCGTACCCTAATACGTACGCTCACCCTAAAACGTTGTTGTACCCTAAACTGTCCCCTAAACCGTCCCCGTCCCATAACCCTAACCCTAACCCTAACCCTAAACCTAACCTTACCCGAAGCCTTACCCTAACCCGTCCCCTAATCCTAACCCGTACGCTAACACTAACCCGTACCCTAACACGTACGCTCACCCTAAACCGTTGTCGTAAACTAAATTTTCCCCTAAACGGTCCCCATCCCCTAACCCTAACCCTAACCCTAACCCTAACCCCAACCCTTACCCGAAGCGTTACACTAACCCGTCCCCTAATCCTAACCCGTACGCTAACACTAACCCGTACCCTAACACGTACGCTCACCCTAAACCATTGTCGTACACTAACCTGTCCCCTAAACCATCCCCGTCCTCTAACCCTAACCCTAACCCTAACCCTAAACCTAACCCTTACCCGAAGCCTTACACTAACCCGTCCCCTAATCCTAACCCGTACGCTAACATTAACCCGTACCCTAACACGTATGCTCACCCTAAACCGTTGTCGTACCCTAACCTGTCCCCTAAACCGTCCCCATCCTCTAACCCTAACCCTAAACCTACCCCTAAACCTAACCCTTACCCGAAGCCTTACCCTAACCCGTCCCCTAATCCTAACCCGTACGCTAAAACTAACCCGTACCCTAACACTTACGCTCACCCTAAACCGTTGTCGTACCCTAACCTGTCGCCTAAACCGTCCCCATCCCCTAAACCTAACCCTAAACCTAACCCTAACCCTAACCCTAACACTTACCCGAAGCCTTACCCTAACCCGTCCCCTAATCCTAACCCGTAAGCTAACACTAAACCGTACCCTAACACGTGAGCTCACCCTAAACCGTTGTCTTACCCTAACCTGTCCCCTAAACCGTCCCCGTCCCCTAACCCTAACCCTAAACCTAACCCTAACCCTAACACTTACCCGAAGCCTTACCCTAACCCGTCCCCTAATCCTAACCCGTACGCTAACACTAAACCGTACCCTAACACGTACGCTCACCCTAAAACGTTGTCGTACCCTAACCTGTCCCCTAAACCGTCCCCGTCCCATAACCCTAACACTAACCCTAACCCTAACCCTAACCCTTACCGGAAGCCTTACCCTAACCCGTCCCCTAATCCTAAGCCGTACGCTATCACTAACCCGTACCCTAACACGTACGCTCACACTAAACTGTTGTCGTACCCTAACCTATCCCCTAAACCGTCCCCGTCCCCTAACCCTAACCCTAACCCTAACCCTTAACCGAAGCCTTACCCTAACCCGTCCCCTAAACCTAACCCGTACCCTAACACTAACCCGTACCCTAACACGTACGCTGACCCTAAACCGTTGTCGTAAACTAACTTGTCCCCTAAACCGTCCCCATCCCCTAATCCTAACCCTAACCCTAACCCAATCCCGAACCCTTACCCGAAGCCTTACCCTAACCCGTCCCCTAATCCTAACCCGTTCGCTAACACTAACCCGTACCCTAACACGTACGCTCACCCTAAACCGTTGTCGTACCCTAAACTGTCCCCTAAACCGTCCCCGTCATCTAACCCTAACCCTAACCCTAACACTAACCCTTAACCGAAGCCTTACCCTAACCCTTCCCCTAATCCTAACCCATACGCTAACACTAAGCCGCACCCTAACACGTACGCTCACCCTAAACCGTTGTCGTATCCTAACCTGTCCCCTAAACAGTCCCCATCCCAGAACCCTAACCCTAACCCTAACCATAACCCTAACCCTTACCCGATGCCTTACCCTAACCCGTCCCCTAATCCTAACCCGTAAGCTAACACTAACCTGTACCCTAACACGTACGCTCACCCTAAACCGTTGTCATACCCAAACCTGTCCCCTAAACCGTCCCCGTCCCCTAACCCTAACCCTAAACCTACCCCTAACCCTAACCCTTACCCGAAGCCTTACCCTAACACGTCCCCTAATCCTAACCCGTACGCTAACACTAAACCGTACCCTAACACGTACGCTCACCCTATAACTTTGTCGTACCCTAACCTGTCCCCTAAACCGTCCCCATCCCATAACCCTAACCCTAACCCTAACCCTAACCCTAACCCTTACCCGAAGCCTTACCCTAACCCGTCCCCTAATCCTAACCCGTACGCTAACACTAACCCGTACCCTAACACGTACGCTCACCCTAAACCGTTGTCGTAAACTAACTTGTCCCGTAAACCGTCCCCATCCCCTAAACCTAACCCTAAACCTAACCCTAACCCTAACCCTAACACTTACCCGAAGCCTTACCCTAACCCGTCCCCTAATCCTAACACGTAAGCTAACACTAACCCGTACCCTAACACGTGAGCTCACCCTAAACCGTTGTCTTACCCTAACATGTCCCCTAATCCGTCCCCGTCCCCTAACCCTAACCCTAAACCTACCCCTAACCCTAACACTTACCCGAAGCCTTACCCTAACCCGTCCCCTAATCCTAACCCGTACGCTAACACTAAACCGTACCCTAACACGTACGCTCACCCTAAAACGTTGTCGTACCCTAACCTGTCCCCTAAACCGTCCCCGTCCCCTAACCCTAACCCTAACCCTAACCCTTAACCGAAGCCTTACCCTAACCCGTCCCCTAATCGTAACCCGTACACTAACACTAACCCGTACCCTAACAGGTACGCTGACCCTAAACCGTTGTCGTAAACTAACTTGTCCCCTAAACCGTCCCCATCCCCTAATCCTAACCCTAAACCTAACCCTATCCCGAACCCTTACCCGAAGCCTTACCCTAACTCGTCCCCTAATCCTAACCCGTTCGCTAACACTAACCCGTACCCTAACACGTCCGCTCACCCTAAACCGTTGTCGTACCCTAAACTGTCCCCTAAACCGTCCCCGTCCCCTAACCCTAACCCTAACCCTAACACTAACCCTTAACCGAAGCCTTACCCTAACCCTTCCCCTAATCGTAACCCGTACGCTAACACTAAGCCGTACCCTAACACGTACGCTCACCCTAAACCGTTGTCGTATCCTAACCTGTCCCCTAAACAGTCCCCGTCCCAGAACCCTAACCCTAACCCTAACCCTAACCCTTACCCGATGCCTTACCCTAACCCGTCCCATAATCCTAACCCGTAAGCTAACACTAACCCGTACCCTAACACGTACGCTCACCCTAAACCGTTGTCATACCCTAACCTGTCCCCTAAACAGTCCCCGTCCCCTAACCCTAACCCTAAACCTACCCCTAACCCTAACCCTTACCCGAAGCCTTACCCTAACCCTTCCCCTAATCCTAACCCGTACGCTAACACTAAGCCGTACCCTAACACGTACGATCACCCTAAACCGTTGTCGTATCCTAACCTGTCCCCTAAACTGTCCCCATCCCATAACCCTAACCCTAACCCTAACCCTAACCCTTACTCGATGCCTTACCCTAACCCGTCCCCTAATCCTAACCCGTAAGCTAACACTAACCCGTACCCTAACACGTACGCTCACCCTAAACCGTTGTCGTACCCTAACCTGTCCCCTAAACCGTCCCCGTCCCCTAACCCTAACCCTAAATCTACCCCTAACCCTAACCCTTACCCGAAGCCTTACCCTAACCCGTCCCCTAATCCTAACCCGTACACTAACACTAAACCGTACCCTAACACGTACGCTCACCCTAAAACGTTGTCGTACCCTAAACTGTCCCCTAAATCGTCCCCGTCCCATAACCCTAACCCTAACCCTAACCCTAACACTTACCCGAAACCTTACACTAACCCGTCCCCTAATCCTAACCCGTACGCTAACACTAACCCGTACCCTAACACGTACGCTCACCGTAAACCGTTGTCGTAAACTAACTTGTCCCCTAAACCGTCCCCATCCCCTAACCCTAACCCTAACCCTAACCCTAACCCTAACCCTTACCCGAAGCCTTACCCTAACCCGTCCCCTAATCCTAACCCGTACGCTAACACTAAACCGTACCCTAACACGTACTTTCACCCTAAACCGTTGTCGTACACTAACCTGTCCCCGAAACCATCCCCGTCTTCTAACCCTAACCCTAACCCTAACCCTAAACCAAACACTTACCCGAAGCCTTACCCTAACCCGTCCCCTAATCCTAACCCATACGCTAACACTAACCCGTACCCTAACACGTACGCTGACCCTAAACCGTTGTCGTACCCTAAACTGTCCCCTAAACCGTCCCCGTCACCTAACCCTAACCCTAAACCTAACCCTTACCCGAAGCCTTACACAAACCCGTCTCCTAATCCTAACCCGTACGCTAACACTAACCCGTACCCTAACACGTACGCTCACACTAAACTGTTGTCGTACACCAACCTATCCCCTAAACCGTACCCGTCCCGTAACACTAAACCTAAGCCTAATCCTAACCCTAACCCTTACCCGAAGCCTTACCCTAACACGTCCCCTAATCCTAACCCGTACGCTAACACTAACGCGTACCCTAACACGTACGCTCACCCTAAAACGTTGTCGTACTCTAACCTGTCCCCAAAACTGTCCCCGTCCCATAACCCTAACCCTAACCCTAACCCTAACCCTTACCCGATGCCTTACCCTAACCCGTCCCCTAATCCTAACCCGTAAGCTAACACTAACCCGTACCATAACACGTACGCTCACCCTAAACCGTTGTCGTACCCTAACCTGTCCCCTAAACCGTCCCCGTCCCCTAACCCTAACCCTAAATCTACCCCTAACCCTAACCCTTTCCCGAAGCCTTACCCTAACCCGTCCCCTAATCCTAACCCGTACGCTAACACTAAACCGTACCCTAACACGTACGCTCACCCTAAAACGTTGTCGTACCCTAAACTGTACCCTAAATCGTCCCCGTCCCACAACCCTAACCCTAACCCTAACCCTAACCCTTACCCGAAGCCTTACCCTAACCCGTCCCCTAATCCTAACCCGTACGCTAACACTAACCCGTACCCTAACACGTACGCTCACCCTAAACCGTTGTCGTAAACTAAATTTTCCCCTAAACCGTCCCCGTCCCCTAACCCTAACCCTAAATCTACCCCTAACCCTAACCCTTACCCGAAGCCTTACCCTAACCCGTCCCCTAATCCTAACCCTTTCGCTAACACTAACCCGTACCCTAACACGTACGCTCACCCTAAACCATTGTCGTACCCTAACCTGTCCCCTAAACCATCCCCGTCCTCTAACCCTAACCCTAAGCCTAACCCTAAACCTAACCCTTACCCGAAGCCTTACCCTAACCCGTCCCCTAATCCTAACCCGTACGCTAACACTAACCCGTACCCTAACACGTACGCTCACCCTAAACCGTTGTCGTACCCTAACCTGTCCCCTAAACCGTCCCCATCCCCTAAACCTAACCCTAAACCTAACCCTAACCCTAACCCTAACACTTACCCGAAGCCTTACCCTAAACCGTCCCCTAATCCTAACCCGTAAGCTAACACTAACCCGTACCCTAACACATGAGCTCACCCTAAAACGTTGTCCTACCCTAACCTGTCCCCTAAACCGTCCCCGTCCCCTAACCCTAACCCTAAACCTACCCCTAACCATAACACTTACCCGAAGCCTTACCCTAACCCGTCCCCTAATCCTAACTCGTACCCTAACACTAAACCGTACCCTAACACGTACGCTCACCCTAAAACGTTGTCGTACCCTAACCTGTCCCCTAAACCGTCCCCGTCCCATAACCCTAACCCTAACACTAACCCTAACCCTAACCCTTACCGGAAGCCTTACCCTAACCCGTCCCCTAATCCTAACCCGTACGCTATCACTAACCCGTACCCTAACATGTACGCTCACACTAAACTGTTGTCGTACCCTAACCTATCCCCGAAACCGTCCCCGTCCCCTAACCCTAACCCTAACACTAACCCTTAACCGAAGCCTTACCCTAACCCGTCCCCTAATCCTAACCCGTACACTAACACTAACCCGTACCCTAACACGTACGCTGACCCTAAACCGTTGTCGTCAACTAACTTGTCCCCTAAACCGTCCCCATCCCCTAATCCTAACCCTAACCCTAACCCTATCCCGAACCCTTACCCGAAGCCTTACCCTAACCCGTCCCCTAATCCTAACCCGTTCGCTAACACTAACCCGTACCCTAACACGTACGCTCACCCTAAACCGTTGTCGTACCCTAAACTGTCCCCTAAACCTTCCCCGTCCCCTAACCCTAACCCTAACCCTAACACTAACCCTTAACCGAAGCCTTACACTAACACTTCCCCTAATCCTAACCCATACGCTAACACTAAGCCGTACCCTAACACGTACGCTCACCCTAAACCGTTGTCGTATCCTAACCTGTCCCCTAAACAGTCCCCGTCCCAGAACCCTAACCCTAACCCTAACCCTAACCCTAACCCTTACCCGATGCCTTACCCTAACCCGTCCCCTAATCCTAACCCGTAAGCTAACACTAACCCGTACCCTAACACGTACGCTCACCCTAAACCGTTGTCATACCCTAACCTGTCCCCTAAACCGTCCCCGTCCCCTAACCCTAACCCTAAACCTACCCCTAACCCTAACCCTTACCCGAAGCCTTACCCTAACACGTCCCCTAATCCTAACCCATACGCTAACACTAAACCGTACCCTAACACGTACGCTCACCCTATAACTTTGTCGTACCCTAACCTGTCCCCTAAACCGTCCCCGTCCCATAACCCTAACCCTAACCCTAACCCTAACCCTAACCCTTACCTGAAGCCTTACCCTAACCCGTCCATTAATCCTAACCCGTACGCTAACACTAAACCATACCCTAACACGTACGCTCACCCTAAAGCGTTGTCGTACCCTAACATGTCCCCTAAACCGTCCCGTCCCATAACCCTAACCCTAATCCTAACCCTAACCCTAACCCTTACCCGAAGCCTTACCCTAACCCGTCCCCTAATCCTAACCCTTACGCTAACACTAACCCGTACCCTAACACGTACGCTCACCCTAAACCGTTGTCGTAAACTAACTTGTCCCCTAAACCGTCCCCATCCCCTAACCCTAACACTAACCCTAATCTTTACCCGAAGCCTTACCCTAACCCGTCCCCTAATTCTAACCCGTACGCTAACACTAACACGTACCCTAACACGTACGCTCACACTAAACTGTTGTCGTACCCTAACCTATCCCGTAAACCTTCCCCGTCCCCTAACCCTAACCCTAAGCCTAACCCTAACCCTAACCCTTACCCGAAGCCTTACCCTAACCCGTCCCCTAATCCTAACCCGTACGCTAACACTACCCCGTACCCTAACACGTACGCTCACCCTAAACCGTTGTCGAACACTAACCTGTCCCCTAAACCGTCCCCATCCCCTAACCCTAACCCTAACCCTAAGCCTAACCCTAACCCTTACCCGAAGCCTTACCCTAACCCGTCCCCTAATCCTAACCCGTACGCTAACACTAACCCGTACCCTAACACGTACGCTCACCCTAAACCGTTGTCGTACCCTAGACTGTCCCCTAAACCGTACCCGTCCCCTAAAACTAAACCTAACCCTAACCCTAACCCTAAACCTTACCCGAAACCTTACCCTAACCCTTCCCCTAATCCTAACCCGTACGCTAACACTAAGCCGTACCCTAACACGTACGCTCACCCTAAACCGTTGTCGTACCCTAACCTGTCCCCTAAACCGTCCCCATCCTCTAACACTAATCCTAAACCTACCCCTAAACCTAAACCTTACCCGAAGCCTTACCCTAACCCGTCCCCTAATCCTAACCCGTAAGCTAACACTAACCCGTACCCTAACACGTGAGCTCACCCTAAACCGTTGTCTTACCCTAACCTGTCCCCTAAACCGTCCCCGTCCCCTAACCCTAACCCTAAACCTCCCCCTAACCCTAACACTTACCCGAAGCCTTACCCTAACCCGTCCCCTAATCCTAACCCGTACGCTAACACTAAACCGTACCCTAACACGTACGCTCACCCTAAAACGTTGTCGTACCCTAACCTGTCCCCTAAACCGTCCCCGTCCCATAACCCTAACCCTAACCCTAACCCTAACCCTAACCCTTACCGGAAGCCTTACCCTAACCCGTCCCCTAATCCTAACCCGTACGCTATCACTAACCCGTACCCTAACACGTACGCTCACACTAAACTTTTGTCGTACCCTAACCTATCCCCTAACCGTCCCCGTCCCCTAACCCTAACCCTAACCCTAACCCTTAACCGAAGCCTTACCCTAACCCGTCCCCTAATCCTAACCCGTACACTAACACTAACCCGTACCCTAACACGTACGCTGACCCTAAACCATTGTCGTAAACTAACTTGTCCCCTAAACCGTCCCCATCCCCTAATCCTAACCCTAACCCTAACCCTATCCCGAACCCTTACCCGAAGCCTTACACTAACTCGTCCCCTAATCCTAACCCGTTCGCTAACACTAACCCGAACCCTAACACGTACGCTCACCCTAAACTGTTGTCGTACCCTAAACTGTCCCCTAAACCGTCCCCGTCCCCTAACCCTAACCCTAACCCTAACACTAACCCTTAACCGAAGCCTTACCCTAATCCTTCCACTAATCCTAACCCGTACGCTAACACTAAGCCGTACCCTAACACGTACGCTCACCCTAAACCGTTGTCGTATCCTAACCTGTCCCCTAAACAGTCCCCGTCCCAGAACCCTAACCCTAACCCTAACCCTAACCCTTACCCGATGCCTTACCCTAATCCGTCCCCTAATCCTAACCCGTAAGCTAACACTAACCCGTACCCTAACACGTACGCTCACCCTAAACCGTTGTCATACCCTAACCTGTCCCCTAAACAGTCCCCGTCCCCTAACCCTAACCCTAAACCTACCCCTAACCCTAACCCTATCCCGAAGCCTTACCCTAACACGTCCCCTAATCCTAAACCGTACGCTAACACTAAACCGTACCCTAACACGTACGCTCACCCTATAACTTTGTCGTACCCTAACCTGTCCCCTAAACCGTCCCCGTCCCATAACCCTAACCCAAACCCTAACCCTAACCCTAACCCTTACCCGAAGCCTTACCCTAACCCGTTCCCTAATCCTAACCCGTACGCTAACACTAACCCGTACCCTAACACGTACGCTCACCCTAAACCGTTGTCGTACACTAACCTGTCCCCTAAACCGTCCCCGTCCCCTAACCCTAACCCTAAACCTACCCCTAACCCTAACCCTTACCCGAAGCCTTACCCTAATCCGTCCACTAATCCTAACCCGTACGCTAACACTAAACCATACCCTAAGACGTACGCTCACTCTAAAGCGTTGTTGTACCCTAACCTGTCCCCTAAATCGTCCCCGTCCCATACCCCTAACCCTAACCCTAACCCTAACCCTAACCCTAACCCTTACTCGAAGCCTTACCCTAACCCGTCCCCTAATCCTAACCCTTACGCTAACACTAACCCGTACCCTAACACGTACGCTCACCCTAAACCGTTGTCGTAAACTAACTTGTCCCCTAAACCGTCCCCATCCCCTAACCCTAACCCTAACCCTAACCCTAACCCTAATCCTTACCCGAAGCCTTACCCTAACCCGTCCCCTAATCCTAACCCGTACGCTAACACTAACCCGTACCCTAACACGTATGCTCACACTAAAATGTTGTCGTACCCTAACCTACCCCTAAACCTTCCCCGTCCCCTAACCCTAACCTTAAGCCTAACCCTAACCCTAACCCTTACCCGAAGCCTTACCCTAACCCGTCCCCTAATCCTAACGCGTACGCTAACACTAACCCATACCCTAACACGTACGCTCACCCTAAAACGTTGTCGTACTCTAACCTGTCCCCTAAACCGTCCCCGTTCCCTAACCCTAACCCTAAGCCTAAGCCTAACCCTAACCCTTACCCGAAACCTTACCCTAACCCTTCCCCTAATCCTAACCCATACGCTAACACTAAGCCGTACCCTAACACGTACGCTCACCCTAAACCATTGTCGTGTCCTAACCTGTCCCCTAAACTGTCCCCGTCCCATAACCCTAACCCTAACCCTAACCCTAACCCTAACCCTTACGCGATGCCTTACTCTAACCCGTCCCCTAATCCTAACCCGTAAGCTAACGCTAAACCGTACCCTAACACGTACGCTCACCCTAAACCGTTGTCGTACCCTAACCTGTCCCCTAAACCTTCCCCGTCCCCTAAACCTAACCCTAAATCTACCCCTAACACTAACCCTTACCCGAAGCCTTACCCTAACCCGTCCCCTAATCCTAAGCCGTACGCAAACACTAAACCGTACCCTAACACGTACGCTCACCCTAAAACGTTGTCGTACCCTAAACTGTCCCCTAAACCGTCCCCATTCCATAACCCTAACCCTAACCCTAACCCTAACCCTAACCCTTACCCGAAGCCTTACCCTAACCCGTCCCCTAATCCTAAACCGTACGCTAACACTAACCCGTACCCTAACACGTACGCTCACCCTAAATCGTTGTCGTAAACTAAATTTTCCCCTAAACCGTCCCCATCCCCTAACCCTAACCCTAACCCTAACCCTAACCCTAACCCTTACCCGAAGCCTTACCCTAACCCGTCCCCTAATCCTAACCCGTACGCTAACACTAACCCGTACCCTAACACGTACGCTCACCCTAAACCATTGTCGTACCCTAACCTGTCCCCTAAACCATCCCCGTCCTCTAACCCTAACCCTAACCCTAACCCTAAACCTAACCCTTACCCGAAGCCTTACCCTAACCCGTCCCCTAATCCTAACCCGTACGCTAACACTAAACCGTAAGCTAACACGTACGCTCACCCTAAACCGTTGTCGTACCCGAACCTGTCCCCTAAACCGTCCCCATCCTCTAACCCTAACCCTAAACCTACCCCTAACCCTAACCCTTACCCGAAGCCTTACCCTAACCCGTCCCCTAATCCTAACCCGTACGCTAACACTAACCCGTACCCTAACACGTACGCTGACCCTAAACCGTTGTCGTAAACTAACTTGTCCCCTAAACCGTCCCCATCCCCTATTCCTAACCCTAACCCTAACCCTAACCCGAACACTTACCCGAAGCCTTACCCTAACCCGTCCCCTAATTCTAACCCGTTCGCTAACACTAACCCGTACCCTAACACGTACGCTCACCCTAAACCGTTTTCGTACCCTAAACTGTCCCCTAAACCGTCCCCGTCCCCTAACCCTAACCCTAACCCTAACCCTAACACTAACCCTTACCCGAAGCCTTACCCTAACCCTTCCCCTAATCCTAACCCGTACGCTAACACTAAGCCGTACCCTAACACGTACGCTCACCCTAAACCGTTGTCGTATCCTAACCTGTCCCCTAAACAGTCCCCGTCCCAGAACCCTAACCCTAACCCTAAACCTAACCCTTACCCGATGCCTTACCCTAACCCGTCCCCTAATCCTAACCCGTAAGCTAACACTAACCCGTACCCTAACACGTACGCTCACCCTAAGCCGTTGTCATACCCTAACCTGTCCCCTAAACCATCCCTGTCCCCGTCCCCTAACCCTAACCCTAACCCTTATCCTAACCCTTCCCCGAAGCCTTACCCTAAACCTTCCCCTAATCCTAACCCGTACGCTAACACTAACCTATACCCTAACACGTACGCTCAACCTAAACCGTTGTCGTATCCTAACCTGTCCCCTAAACTGTCCCCGTCCCATAACCCTAACCCTAACCCTAACCCTTACCCGATGCCTTACCCTAACCCGTCACCTAATCCTAACCCGTAAGCTAACACTAATCCGTACCCTAACACGTACGCTCAACCTAAACCGTTGTCGTACCCTAACCTGTCCCCTAAATCGTCCCCATCCCCTAAACCTAACCCTTACCCTAACACTAACCCTAACCCTTACCCGAAGCCTTACCCTAATCCGTCCCCTAATCCTAAGCCGTACGCTAACACTTACCCGTACCCTAACACGTACGCTGAACCTAAACCGTTGTCGTACACGAACCTGTCCCCTAAACTGTCCCCGTGCCATAACCCTAACCCTAACCCTAACCCTAACCCTAACCCTTACTCGAAGCCTTACACTAACCCGTCCCCTAATCCTAACCCGTACGCTAACACTAACCCGTACCCAACACATACTCTGACCCTAAACCGTTGTCGTACTCTAACCTGTCCCCTAAACCATCCCCGTCCCCTAACCCTAACCCTAACCCTATCCCTTACCCGAAGCCTTACCCTAACCCGTCCCCTAATTCTAACCCGTACGCTAACACTAACCCGTACCGTGACACGTACGCTCACCCTAAACCTTTGTCGTAAACTAACTTGTCCCCTAAACCGTCCCCATCCCCTAACCCTAACCCTAACCCTAACCCTAACCCTTAAACGAAGCCTTACGCTAACCTGTCCCCTAATCCTAACCCGTACGCTAACACTAACCCGTACCCTAACACATACGCTCACACTAAACTGTTGTCGTACCCTAACCTATCCCCTAAACCGTCCCCGTCCCCTAACCCTAACCCTAACCCTAAACCTTAATCGAAGCCTTACCCTAACCCGTCCCCTAATCCTAACCCGTACGCTAACACTAACCCGTACCCTAACACGTACGCTGACCCTAAACCGTTGTCGTAAACTAACTTGTCACCTAAACCGTCCCCATCCCCTAATCCTAACCCTATCCCTAACCCTAACCCGAACCCTTACCCAAAGCCTTACCCTAACCCGTCCCCTAATCCTAACCCGTTCGCTAACACTAACCCGTACCCTAACACATACGCTCACCCTAAACCGTTTTCGTACCCTAAACTGTCCCCTAAACCGTCCCCGTCCCCTAACCCTAACCCTAACCCTAACCCTAACACTAACCCTTACCCGAAGCATTACCCTAACCCTTCCCCTAATCCTAACCCTTACGCTAACACTAAGCCGTACCCTAACACGTACGCTCACCCTAAACCGTTGTCGTATCCTAACCTGTCCCCTAAACAGTCCCCGTCCCAGAACCCTAACCCTAACCTTAACCCTAACCCTAACCCTTACCCGATGCCTTACCCTAAACCGTCCCCTAATCCTAACCCGTAAGCTAACACTAACCCGTACCCTAACACGTACGCTCACCCTAAGCCGTTGTCATACCCTAACCTGTCCCCTAAACCGTCCCCGTCCCCGTCCCCTAACCCTAACCCTAAACCTACCCCTAACCCTAACCCTTACCCGAAGCCTTACCCTAACACGTCCCCTAATCCTAACCCGTACGCTAACACTAAACCGTACTCTAACACGTACGCTCACCCTATAACTTTGTCGTACCCTAACCTGTCCCCTAAACCGTCACCGTCCCATAACCCTAACCCTAACCCTAACCCTAACCGTAACCCTTACCGGAAGCCTTACCCTAACCCTTCCCCTAATCCTAAACCGTACGCTAACACTAACCCGTACCCTAACACGTACGCTCACCCTAAACCATTGTCGTATACTAACTTGTCCCCTAAACCGTCCTCATCCCCTAACCCTAACCCTAACCCTAACCCTAACCCTTACCCGAAGCCTTACACTAACCCATACCCTAACACGTACGCTCACCCTAAACAGTTGTCGTACCCTAACCTGTCCCCTAAACCGTCCCCGTCCCCTAACCCTAACCCTAAACCTACCCCTAACCCTAACCCTTACCCGAAGCCTTACCCTAACCCGTCCCCTAATCCTAAGCCGTACGCTAACACTAAACCATACCCTAACACGTACGCTCACCCTAAACCGTTGTCGTAAACTAACTTGTCCCCTAAACCGTCCCCATCCCCTAACCCTAACCCTAACCGTAACCCTAACCCTAATCCTTACCCGAAGCCTTACCCTAACCCTTCCCCTAATCCTAACCCGTACGCTAACACTAACCCGTACCCTAACACGTACGCTCACACTAAACCGTTGTCGTACCCTAACCTATCCCCTAAACCGTCCCCGTCCCCTAACCCTAAACCTAAGCCTAACCCTAAACCTAACCCTTACCCGAAGCCTTACCCTAACCCGTCCCCTAATCCTAACCCGTACGCTAACACTAACCTATACCCTAACACGTACGCTCAACCTAAACCGTTGTCGTACACTAAACTGTCCCCTAAACCGTCCCTGTCCCCGTCCCCTAACCCTAACCCTAACCCTAACCCTAACCCTTCCCCGAAGCCTTACCCTAACCCTTCCCCTAATCCTAACCCGTACGCTAACACTTACCCGTACCCTAACACGTACGCTGACCCTAAACCGTTGTCGTACACTAACCTGTCCCCTAAACTGTCCCCGTGCCTTAACCCTAACCCAAACCCTAACCCTAACCCTAACCCTTACCCGAAGCCTTACCCTAACCCGTCCCCTAATCCTAACCCGTACGCTAACAATAACCCGTACCCAGCACATACTCTGACCCTAAACCGTTGTCGTACCCTAACCTGTCCCCTAAACCATCCCCGTCACCTAAACCTAACCCTAACCCTATCCCTTACCCGAAGCCTTACCCTAACCCGTCTCCTAATCCTAACCCGTATGCTAACACTAACCCGTACCCTAACACATACGCTCACCCTAAACCGTTGTCGTACCCTAAACTGTCCACTAAACCATCCCCATCCTCTAACCCTAACCCTAACCCTAACCCTAAACCTAAACCTTACCCGAAGCCTTACCCTAACCCGTCCCCAAATCCTAACCCGTTCGCTAACACTACCCCGTACCCTAACACGTACGCTCACCCTAAACCATTGTCGTACCCTAAACTGTCGCCTAAACCGTCCCCGTCCCCTAACCCTAACTCTAACCCTAACCCTAACACTAACCCTTACCTGAAGCCTTACCCTAACCCTTCCCCTAATCCTAACCCGTACGCTAACACTAAGCCGTACCCTAACACATACGCTCGCCCTAAACCGTTGTCGTATCCTAACCTGTCCCCTAAACAGTCCCCGTCCCAGAACCCTAACCCTAACCCTAACCCTAACCCTAACCCTTACCCGATGCCTTACCCTAACCCGTCCCCTAATCCTAACCCGTAAGCTAACACTAACCCGTACCCTAACACGTATGCTCACCCTAAGCCGTTGTCATACCCTAACCTGTCCCCTAAACCGTCCCCGTCCCCTAACCCTAACCCTAAACCTACCCCTAACCCTAACCCTTACCCGAAGCCTTACCCTAACCCGTCCCCTAATCCTAACCCGTACGCTAACACTAAACCGTACCCTAACACGTACGCTCACCCTATAACTTTGTCGTACCCTACCCTGTCCCCGAAACCGTCCCTGTCCCCTAACCCTAACCCTAACCCTAAGCCTAACCCTAACCCTTACCCGAAGCCTTACCCTAACCCGTCCCCTAATCCTAACCCGTACGCTAACACTAACATATACCCTAACACGTACGCTCACCCTAAACCGATGTCGTACCCTAAACTGTCCCCTAAACCGTCCCCGTCCCCGTCCCCTAACCCTAACACTAACCCTAATCCTAACACTTCCCCGAAGCCTTACCCTAACCCTTCCCCTAATCCTAACCCGTACGCTAACACTAAGCCGTACCCTAACACGTACGCTCACCCTAAACCGTTGTCGTATCCTAACCTGTCCCCTAAACTGTCCCCATCCCATAACCCTAAACATAACCCTAACCCTAACCCTTACCCGAAGCCTTACCCTAACCCGTCCCCTAATCCTAACCCGTACGCTAACACAAAACCGTACGCTAACACGTACGCTCACCCTAAAACGTTGTCGTACCCTAACCTGTCCCCTAAACCTTTCCCGTCCCCTAACCCTAACCCTAACCCTAACCCTAACCCTAACCCTTACCCAAAGCCTTACCCTAACCCGTCCCCTAAGCCTAACCCGTACGCTAACACTAAACCGTACCCTAACACGTACGCTCACCCTAAAACGTTGTCGTACCCTAAACTGTCCCCTAAACCGTCCCCGTCACATAACCCAACCCTAACCCTAACCCTAACACTTACCCGAACCCTTACACTAACCCGTCCCCTAATCCTAACCCGTACGCTAACACTAACCCGTACCCTAACACGTACGCTCACCGTAAACCGTTGTCGTAAACTAACTTGTCCCCTAAACCGTCCCCATCCCCTAACCCTAACCCTAACACTAACCCTAACCCTAACCCTTACCCGAAGCCTTACCCTAACCCGTCCCCTAATCCTAACCCGTACGCTAACACTAACCCGTACCCTAACACGTACGCTCACCCTAAACCGTTGTCGTACACTAACCTGTCCCCTAAACCATCCCCGTCCTCTAACCCTAACCCTAACCCTAACCCTAAACCTAACCCTTACCCGAAACCTTACCCTAACCCGTCCCCTAATCCTAACCCGTACGCTAACACTAACCTGTACCCTAACACGTACGCTGACCCTAAACCGTTGTCGTACCCTAAACTGTCCCCTAAACCGTCCCCGTCCCCTAACCCTAACCCTAAACCTAACCCTTACCCGAAGCCTTACACAAACCCGTCTCCTAATCCTAACCCGTAAGCTAACACTAACCCGTACCCTAACACGTACGCTCACTCTAAAGCGTTGTTGTACCCTAACCTGTCCCCTAAACCGTCCCCGTCCCATACCCCTAACCCCAACCCTAACCCTAACCCTAACCCTTACCCGAAGCCTTACCCTAACCCGTCCCCTAATCCTAACCCTTACGCTAACACTAACCCGTACCCTAACACGTACGCTCACCCTAAACCGTTGTCGTAAACTAACTTGTCCCCTAAACCGTCCCCATCCCCTAACCCTAACCCTAACCCTAACCCTAACCCTAATCCTTACCCGAAGCCTTACCCTAACCCGCCCCCTAATCCTAACCCGTACGCTAACACTAACCCGTACCCTAACACGTACGCTCACACTAAAATGTTGTCGTACCCTAACCTATCCCCTAAACCTTCCCCGTCCCCTAACCCTAACCTTAAGCCTAACACTAACCCTAACCCTTACCCGAAGCCTTACCCTAACCCGTCCCCTAATCCTAACGCGTACGCTAACACTAACCCATACCCAAACACGTACGCTCACCCTAAACCGTTGTCGTACCCTAACCTGTCCCCTAAACCGTCCCCATCCCCTAACCCTAACCCTAACCCTAAGCCTAACCCTAACCCTTACCCGAAGCCTTACTCTAACCCGTCCCCTAATCCTAACCCGTACGCTAACACTAACCCGTACCCTAACACGTACGCTCACCCTAAACCGTTGTCGTACCCTAAACTGTCCCCTAAACCGTCCCCGTCCCCTAACCCTAACCCTAACGCTAATCCTAACCCGTACGCTAACACTAAGCCGTACCCTAACACGTACGCTCACCCTAAACCATTGTCGTATCCTAACCTGTCCCCTAAACTGTCCCCGTCCCATAACCCTAACACTAACCCTAACCCTACCCCTACCCCTTACCCGATGCCTTACCCTAACCCGTCCCCTAATCCAAACCCGTAAGCTAACACTAACCCATACCCTAACATGTACGCTCACCCTAAACCGTTGTCGTACCCTAACCTGTCCCCTAGACCGTGCCCGTCCCCTAACCCTAACCCTAAACCTACCCCTAACCCTAACCCTTACCCGAAGCCTTACCCTAACCCGACCCCTAATCCTAACCCGTACGCTAACACTAACCCCTACCCTAACACGTACGCTCACCCTAAAACGTTGTCGTACCCTAACCTGTCCCCTAAACCGTCCCCGTCCCATAAACCTAACCCTAACCCTAACCCTAACCCTAACCCTTACCCGAAGCCTTACCCTAATCCGTCCCCTAATCCTAACCCGTACGCTAACACTTACCCGTACCCTAACACGTACGCTGACCCTAAATCGTTGTCATACACTAACCTGTCCCCTAAACTGTCCCCGTGCCATAACCCTAACCCTAACCCTAACACTTACCCGAAGCCTTACCCTAACCCGTCCCCTAATCCTAACCCGTACGCTAACACTAACCCGTACCCTAACACATACTCTGACCCTAAACCGTTGTCGTACCCTAACCTGTCCCCTAAACCATCCCCGTCCCCTAACCCTAACCCTAACCCTATCCCTTACCCGAAGCCTTACCCTAACCCGTCCCCTAATCCTAACCCGTACGCTAACACTAACCCGTACCCTAACACGTACGCTCACCCTAAACCGTTGTCGTACACTAACCTGTCCCCTAAACCATCCCCGTCCTCTAACCCTAACCCTAACCCTAACCCTAAACCTAACCCTTACCCGAAGCCTTAACCTAACCCGTCCCCTAATCCTAACCAGTACCCTAACACTAACCCGTACCCTAACACGTACGCTCACACTAAACTGTTGTCGTACCCTAACCTATCCCCTAAACCGTCCCCGTACCCTAACCCTAACCCTAAGCCTAACCCTAACCCTAACCCTTACCCGAAGCCTTACCCTAACCCGTCCCCTAATCCTAACCCGTACGCTAACACTAACCCGTACCCTAACACGTACGCTCACCCTAAACCTTTGTCGTACCCTAAACTGTCCCCTAAACCGTCCCCATCCCCTAACCCTAACCCTAACCCTAAGCCTAACCCTAACCCTTACCCGAAGCCTTACCCTAACCCGTCCCCTAATCCTAACCCGTACGCTAACACTAACCCGTACCGTAACACGTACGCTGACCCTAAACCGTTGTCGTACCCTAACCTGTCCCCTAAACCGTCCACGTCCCCTAACCCTAACCCTAACCCTATCCCTTACCCGAAGCCTTACCCTAACCCGTCCCCTAATCCTAACACGTACGCTAACACTAACCCGTACCCTAACACGTACGCTCACCCTAAACCGTTGTCGTACCCTAACCTGTCCCCTAAACCGTCCCCGTCCCCTAACCCTAATCCTAACCCTAACCCTTACCCGAAGTCTTAACCTAACCCGTCCCCTAATCCTAACCCGTACGCTAACACTAACCCGTACCCTAACACGTACGCTCACCCTAAAACGTTGTCGTACGCTAACCTGCCCCTAAACCATCCCCGAACTCTAACCCTAACCCTAACCCTAACCCTAAACCTAACCCTTACCCGAAGCCTTACCCTTACCCGTCCCCTAATCCAAACCCGTACGCTAACACTAACCCGTACCCTAACACGTACGCTCACACTAAACTGTTGTCGTACCCTAACCTATCCCCTAAACCGTCCCCGTCCCCTAACCCTAACCCTAACCCTATCCCTTACCCGAAGCCTTACCCTAACCCGTCCCCTAATCCTAACCCGTACGCTAACACTAACCCGTACCCTAACACGTACGCTCACCCTATACCGTTGTCGTACCCTAACCTGTCCCCTAAACCATCCCCATCCTCCAACCCTAACCCTAACCCTAACCCTAAACCTATCCCTTACCCGAAGCCTTACCCTAACCCGTCCCCTTATACTAACCCGTACGCTAAAACTAACCCGTACCCTAACACGTACGCTCACCCTAAAACGTTGTCGTACCCTAACCTGTCCCCTAAACAGTCCCCGTCCCATAAACCTAACCCTAACCCTAACCCTAACCGTAACCCTTACCCGAAGCCTTACCCTAACCCGTCCCCTAATCCTAACCCTTACGCTAACACTAACCTGTACCCTAACACGTACGCTCACCCTAAACCGTTGTCGTAAACTAACTTGTCCCCTAAACCGTCCCCATCCCCTAACCCTAACCCTAACCCTAACCCTAATCCTTACCCGAAGCCTTACCCTAACCCGTCCCCTAATCCTAACCCGTACGCTAACACTAACCCGTACCCTAACACCTACGCTCACCCTAAACCGTTGTCGTTCCCTAACCTGTCCCCTAAACCGTCCCCATCACCTAACCCTAACCCTTACCCTAACACTAACCCTAACCCTTACCCGAAGCCTTACCCTAATCCGTCCCCTAATCCTAACCCGTACGCTAACACTTACCCGTACCCTAACACGTACGCTGACCCTAAACCGTTGTCGTACACTAACCTGTCCCCTAAACTGTCCCCGTGCCATAACCCTAACCCTAACCCTAACCCTAACACTTACCCGAAGCCTTACCCTAACCCCTCCCCTAATCCTAACCCGTACGCTAACACTAACCCGTACCCTAACACATACTCTGACCGTAAACCGTTGTCGTACCCTAACCTGTCCCCTAAACCATCCCCGTCCCCTAACCCTAACCCTAACCCTATCCCTTACCCGAAGCCTTACCCTAACCCGTCCCCTAATCCTAACCCGAACGCTAACACTAACCCGTACCCTAACACGTACGCTCACCCTAAACCGTTGTCGTACCCTAACCTGTCCCCTAAACCATCCCCGTCCTCTAACCCTAACCCTAACCCTAACCCTAAACCTAACCCTTACCCGAAGCCTTACCCTAACCCGTCCCCTAATCCTAACCCGTACGCTAACACTAAGCCGTACGCTAACACGTACGCTCACCCTAAACCGTTGTCGTATACTAACCTGTCCCCTAAACTGTCCCCGTCCCATAACCCTAACCCTAACCCTAACCCTAACCCTACCACTTACCCGATGCCTTACGCTAACCCGTTCCCTAATCCTAACCCGTAAGCTAACACTAACCCATACCCTAACACGTACGCTCACCCTAAACCGTTGTCGTACCCTAACCTGTCCCCTAAACCGTCCCCGTCCCCTAACCCTAACCCTAAACCTACCCCTAACCCTAACCCTTACCCGAAGCCTTACCCTAACCCGTCCCCTAATCCTAACCCGTACGCTAACACTAACCCCTACCATAACACGTACGCTGACCCTAAACCGTTGTCGTACCCTAACCTGTCCCCTAAACCGTCCCCGTCCCCTAACCCTAACCCTAACCCTAACCCTTAACCGAAGCCTTACCCTAACCCGTTTCCCTAATCCTAACCCGTACGCTAACACTAACCCGTACCCTAAAACGTACGCTGACCCAAAACCGTTGTCGTAAACTAACTTGTCCCCTAAACCGTCCCCATCCCCTAATCCTAACCCTAACCCTAACCCTAACCCGAACCCTTACCCGAAGCCTTACCCTAACCCGTCCCCTAATCCTAACCCGTTCGCTAACACTAAACCGTACCCTAACACGTACGCTCACCCTAAACCGTTGTCGTACCCTAAACTGTCCGCTAAACCGTCCCCGTCCCATAACCCTAACCCTAACCCTAACCCTAAACCTAACCCTTACCCGAAGCCTTACCCTAACCCGTCCCCTAATCCTAACCCGTAAGCTAACACTAACCCGTACCCTAACACGTATGCTCACCCTAAAACGTTGTCGTACACTAACCTGTCCCCTAAACCGTCCCCGTCCCATAAACCTAACCCTAACCCTAACCCTAACCGTAACCCTTACCCGAAGCCTTACCCTAACCCGTCCCCTAATCCTAACCCTTACGCTAACACTAACCCGTACCCTAACACGTACGCTCACCCTAAACCGTTGTCGTAAACTAACTTGTCCCCTAAACCGTCCCCATCCCCTAACCCTAACCCTAACCCTAACCCTAACCCTAATCCTTACCCGAAGCCTTACCGTAACCCGTCCCCTAATCCTAACCCATACGCTAACACTAACCCGTACCCTAAAACGTACGCTCACCCTAAATCTTTGTCGTACCCTAACCTGTCCACTAAACCGTCCCCATCACCTAACCCTAACCCTAACCCTTACCCTAACACTAACCCTAACCCTTACCCGAAGCCTTACCCTAATCCGTCACCTAATCCTAACCCGTACGCTAACACTTACCCATACCCTAACACGTACGCGGACCCTAAACCGTTGTCGTACACTAACCTGTCCCCTAAACTGTCCCCGTGCCATAACCCTAACCCTAACCCTAACACTAACACTTACCCGAAGCCTTACCCTAACCCGTCCCCTAATCCTAACCCGTACGCTAACACTAACCCGTACCCTAACACGTATGCTCACCCTAAACCGTTGTCGTACCCTAACCTGTCCCCTAAACCGTCCCCATCCCCTAACCCTAACCCTAAACCAACCCCTAACCCTAAACCTTACCCGAAGCCTTACCCTAACCCGTCCCCTTATCCTAACCCGTACGCTAACACTAAACCATACCCTAACACGTACGCTCACCCTAAAACGTTGTCGTACCCTAACCTGTCCCCTAAACCGTCCCCGTCACATAAACCTAACCCTAACCCTAACCCTAACCGTAACCCTTACCCGAAGCCTTACCCTAACCCGTCCCCTACTCTTAACACTTACGCTAACACTAACCCGTACCCTAACACGTACGCTCACCCTAAACCGTTGTCGTAAACTAACTTGTCCCCTAAACCGTCCCCATCCCCTAACCCTAACCCTAACCCTAACCCTAATCCTTACCCGAAGCCTTACCCTAACCCGTCCCCTAATCCTAACCCGTACGCTAACACTAACCCGTATCCTAACACGTACGCTCACCCTAAACCGTTGTCGTACCCTAACCTGTCCCCTAAACCGTCCCCATCACCTAACCCTAAACCTTACCCTAACACTAACCCTAACCCTTACCCGAAGCCTTACCCTAATCCGTCCCCTAATCCTAACCCGTACGCTAACACTTACCCGTACCCTAACACGTACGCTGACCCTAAACCGTTGTCGTACACTAACCTGTCCCCTAAACTGTCCCCGTGCCATAACCCTAACCCTAACCCTAACCCTAACACTTACCCGAAGCCTTACCCTAACCCGTCCCCTAATCCTAACCCGTACGCTAACACTAACCCGTACCCTAACACATACTCTGACCCTAAACCGTTGTGGTACCCTAACCTGTCCCCTAAACCATCCCCGTCCCCTAACCCTGACCCTAACCCTATCCCTTACCCGAAGCCTTACCCTAACCCGTCCCCTAATCCTAACCCGTACGCTAACACTAACCCGTACCCTAACACGTACGCTCACCCTAAACCGTTGTCGTACCCTAACCTATCCCCTAAACCATCCCCGTCCTCTAACCCTAACCCTAACCCTAACCCTAAACCTAACCCTTACCCGAAGCCTTAACCTAACCCGTCCCCTAATCCTAACCAGTACCCTAACACTAAACCGTACCCTAACACGTACGCTCACACTAAACTGTTGTCGTACCCTAACCTATCCCCTAAACCGTCCCCGTGCCCTAACCCTAACCCTAAGCCTAACCCTAACCCTAACCCTTACCCGAAGCCTTACCCTAACCCGTCCCCTAATCCTAACCCGTACGCTAAAACTAACCCATACCCTAATACGTACGCCCACCCTAAACCTTTGTCGTACCCTAACCTGTCCCCTAAACCGTCCCCATCCCCTAACCCTAACCCTAACCCTAAGCCTAACCCTAACCCTTACCCGAAGCCTTACCCTAACCCGTCCCCTAATCCTAACCCGTACGCTAACACTAACCTGTACCCTAACACGTACGCTGACCCTAAACCGTTGTCGTACCCTAACCTGTCCACTAAACCGTCCCCGTCCCCTAACCCTAACACTAACCTTATCCCTTACCCGAAGCCTTACCCTAACCCGTCCCCTAATCCTAACACGTACGCTAACACTAACCCGTACCCTAACACGTACGCTCACCCTAAACCGTTGTCGTACCATAACGTGTCCCCTAAACCGTCCCCGTCCCCTAACCCTAATCCTAACCCTAACCCTTACCCGAAGCCTTACCCTAACCCGACCCCTAATCCTAACCCGTACGCTAACACTAAACCGTACCCTAACACGTACGCTCACCCTAAACCGTTGGCGTAAACTAACTTGTCCCCTAAACCGTCCTCATCCCCTAACCCTAACCCTAACCCTAACCCTAACCCTTACCCGAAGCCTTACCCTAACCCGTCCCCTAATCCTAACCCGTACGCTAACACTAACCCGTACCCTAACACGTACGCTCAAACTAAAACTTTGTCGTACGCTAAGCTGCCCCTAAACCATCCCCGAACTCTAACCCTAACCCAAACCCTAACCCTAAACCTAACCCTTACCCGAATCCTTACCCTAACCCGTCCCCTAATCCAAACCCGTACGCTAACACTAACACACACCCTAACTCGTACGCTCACACTAAACTGTTGTCGTACCCTAACCTATCTCCTAAACCGTCCCCGTCCCCTAACCCTAACCCTAACCCTATCCCTTACCCAAAGCCTTACCCTAACCCGTCCCCTAATCCTAACCCGTACGCTAACACTAACCCGTACCCTAACACGTACGCTCACCCTATACCGTTGTCGTAACCTAACCTGTCCCCTAAACCATCCCCTTCCTCTAACCCTAACCCTAACCCTAACCCTAAACCTATCCCTTACCCGAAGCCTTACCCTAACCTGTCCCCTTATCCTAACCCGTACGCTAACACTAACCCGTACCCTAACACGTACGCTCACCCTAAAACGTTGTCGTACCCTAACCTGTCCGCTAAACCGTCCCCGTCCCATAAACCTAACCCTAACCCTAACCCTAACCGTAACCCTTACCCGAAGCCTTACCCTAACCCGTCCCCTAATCCTAATCCTTACGCTAACCCTAACCCGTACCCTAACACGTACGCTCACCCTAAACCGTTGTCGTAAACTAACTTGTCCCCTAAACCGTCCCCATCCCCTAACCCTAACCCTAACCCTAACCCTAACCCTAGCCCTTACCCGAAGACTTACCCTAATCCGTCCCCTAATCCTAACCCGTACGCTAACACTTACCCGTACCCTAACACGTACGCTGACCCTAAACCGTTGTCGTACACTAACCTGTCCCCTAAACTGTCCCCGTGCCATAACCCTAACCCTAAACCTAACCCTAACACTTACCCGAAGCCTTACCCTAACCCGTCCCCTAATCCTAACCCGTACGCTAACACTAACCCGTACCCTAACACATACTCTGACCCTAAACCGTTGTCGTACCCTAACCTGTCCCCTAAACCATCCCCGTCCCCTAACCCTAACCCTAACCCTATCCCTTACCCGAAGCCTTACCCTAACCCGTCCCCTAATCCTAACCCGTACACTAACACTAACCCGTACCCTAACACGTACGCTCACCCTAAACCGTTGTCGTACCCTAACCTGTCCCCTAAACCATCCCCGTCCTCTAACCCTAACCCTAACCCTAACCCTAAACCTAACCCTTACCCGAAGCCTTAACCTAACCCGTCCCCTAATCCTAACCAGTACCCTAACACTAACCAGTACCCTAACACGTACGCTCACCCTAAACCTTTGTCGTACCCTAACCTGTCCCCTAAACCGTCCCCATCCCCTAACCCTAACCCTAACCCTAAGCCTAACCCTAACCCTTACCCGAAGCCTTACCCTAACCCGTCCCCTAATCCTAACCCGTACGCTAACACTAACCCGTACCCTAACACGTATGCTCACCCTAAACCGTTGTCGTACCCTAACCTGTCCCCTAAACCGTCCCCATCCCCTACCCCTAACCCTAAACCAACCCCTAACCCTAAACCTTACCCGAAGCCTTACCCTAACCCGTCCCCTTATCCTAACCCGTACGCTAACACTAAACCATACCCTAACACGTACGCTCACCCTAAAACGTTGTCGTACCCTAACCTGTCCCCTAAACCGTCCCCGTCACATAAACCTACCCCTAACCCTAACCCTAACCGTAACCCTTACCCGAAGCCTTACCCTAACCCGTCCCCTAATCCTAACCCTTACGCTAACACTAACCCGTACCCTAACACGTACGCTCACCCTAAACCGTTGTCGTAAACTAACTTGTCCCCTAAACCGTCCCCATCCCCTAACCCTAACCCTAACCCTAACCCTAATCCTTACCCGAAGCCTTACCCTAACCCGTCCCCTAATCCTAACCCGTACGCTAACACTAACCCGTATCCTAACACGCACGCTCACCCTAAACCGTTGTCGTACCCTAACCTGTCCCCTAAACCGTCCCCATCACCTAACCCTAAACCTTACCCTAACACTAACCCTAACCCTTACCCGAAGCCTTACCCTAATCCGTCCCCTAATCCTAACCCGTACGCTAACACTTACCCGTACCCTAACACGTACGCTGACCCTAAACCGTTGTCGTACACTAACCTGTCCCCTAAACTGTCCCCGTGCCATAACCCTAACCCTAACCCTAACCCTAACACTTACCCGAAGCCTTACCCTAACCCGTCCCCTAATCCTAACCCGTACGCTAACACTAACCCGTACCCTAACACATACTCTGACCCTAAACCGTTGTGGTACCCTAACCTGTCCCCTAAACCATCCCCGTCCCCTAACCCTGACCCTAACCCTATCCCTTACCCGAAGCCTTACCCTAACCCGTCCCCTAATCCTAATCCGTACGCTAACACTAACCCGTACCCTAACACGTACGCTCACCCTAAACCGTTGTCGTACCCTAACCTATCCCCTAAACCATCCCCGTCCTCTAACCCTAACCCTAACCCTAACCCTAAACCTAACCCTTACCCGAAGCCTTAACCTAACCCGTCCCCTAATCCTAACCAGTACCCTAACACTAAACCGTACCCTAACACGTACGCTCACACTAAACTGTTGTCGTACCCTAACCTATCCCCTAAACCGTCCCCGTGCCCTAACCCTAACCCTAAGCCTAACCCTAACCCTAACCCTTACCCGAAGCCTTACCCTAACCCGTCCCCTAATCCTAACCCGTACGCTAAAACTAACCCATACCCTAATACGTACGCTCACCCTAAACCTTTGTCGTACACTAACCTGTCCCCTAAACCGTCCCCATCCCCTAACCCTAACCCTAACCCTAAGCCTAACCCTAACCCTTACCCGAAGCCTTACCCTAACCCGTCCCCTAATCCTAACCCGTACGCTAACACTAACCTGTACCCTAACACGTACGCTGACACTAAACCGTTGTCGTACCCTAACCTGTCCACTAAACCGTCCCCGTCCCCTAACCCTAACACTAACCTTATCCCTTACCCGAAGCCTTACCCTAACCCGTCCCCTAATCCTAACACGTACGCTAACACTAACCCGTACCCTAACACGTACGCTCACCCTAAACCGTTGTCGTACCATAACGTGTCCCCTAAACCGTCCCCGTCCCCTAACCCTAATCCTAACCCTAACCCTTACCCGAAGCCTTACCCTAACCCGACCCCTAATCCTAACCCGTACGCTAACACTAAACCGTACCCTAACACGTACGCTCACCCTAAACCGTTGGCGTAAACTAACTTGTCCCCTAAACCGTCCTCATCCCCTAACCCTAACCCTAACCCTAACCCTTACCCGAAGCCTTACCCTAACCCGTCCCCTAATCCTAACCCGTACGCTAACACTAACCCGTACCCTAACACGTACGCTCAAACTAAAACTTTGTCGTACGCTAAGCTGCCCCTAAACCATCCCCGAACTCTAACCCTAACCCAAACCCTAACCCTAAACCTAACCCTTACCCGAAGCCTTACCCTAACCCGTCCCCTAATCCAAACCCGTACGCTAACACTAACACACACCCTAACTCGTACGCTCACACTAAACTGTTGTCGTACCCTAACCTATCCCCTAAACCGTCCCCGTCCCCTAACCCTAACCCTAACCCTATCCCTTACCCAAAGCCTTACCCTAACCCGTCCCCTAATCCTAACCCGTACGCTAACACTAACCCGTACCCTAACACGTACGCTCACCCTATACCGTTGTCGTAACCTAACCTGTCCCCTAAACCATCCCCATCCTCTAACCCTAACCCTAACCCTAACCCTAAACCTATCCCTTACCCGAAGCCTTACCCTAACCTGTCCCCTTATCCTAACCCGTACGCTAACACTAACCCGTACCCTAACACGTACGCTCACCCTAAAACGTTGTCGTACCCTAACCTGTCCCCTAAACCGTCCCCGTCCCATAAACCTAACCCTAAACCTAACCCTAACCGTAACCCTTACCCGAAGCCTTACCCTAACCCGTCCCCTAATCCTAATCCTTACGCTAACCCTAACCCGTACCCTAACACGTACGCTCACCCTAAACCGTTTTGTAAACTAACTTGTCCCCTAAACCGTCCCCATCCCCTAACCCTAACCCTAACCCTAACCCTAACCCTAGCCCTTACCCGAAGACTTACCCTAATCCGTCCCCTAATCCTAACCCGTACGCTAACATTTACCCGTACCCTAACACGTACGCTGACCCTAAACCGTTGTCGTACACTAACCTGTCCCCTAAACTGTCCCCGTGCCATAACCCTAACCCTAAACCTAACCCTAACACTTACCCGAAGCCTTACCCTAACCCGTCCCCTAATCCTAACCCGTACGCTAACACTAACCCGTACCCTAACACATACTCTGACCCTAAACCGTTGTCGTACCCTAACCTGTCCCCTAAACCATCCCCGTCCCCTAACCCTAACCCTAACGCTATCCCTTACCCGAAGCCTTACCCTAACCCGTCCCCTAATCCTAACCCGTACGCTAACACTAACCCGTACCCTAACACGTACGCTCACCCTAAACCGTTGTCGTACCCTAACCTGTCCCCTAAACCATCCCCGTCCTCTAACCCTAACCCTAACCCTAACCCTAAACCTAACCCTTACCCGAAGCCTTAACCTAACCCGTCCCCTAATCCTAACCAGTACCCTAACACTAACCAGTACCCTAACACGTACGCTCACCCTAAACCTTTGTCGTACCCTAACCTGTCCCCTAAACCGTCCCCATCCCCTAACCCTAACCCTAACCCTAAGCCTAACCCTAACCCTTACCCGAAGCCTTACCCTAACCCGACCCCTAATCCTAACCCGTACGCTAACACTAACACGTACCCTAACACGTATGCTCACCCTAAACCGTTGTCGTACCCTAACCTGTCCCCTAAACCGTCCCCATCCCCTAACCCTAACCCTAAACCAACCCCTAACCCTAAACCTTACCCGAAGCCTTACCCTAACCCGTCCCCTTATCCTAACCCGTACGCTAACACTAAACCATACCCTAACACGTACGCTCACCCTAAAACGTTGTCGTACCCTAACCTGTCCCCTAAACCGTCCCCGTCACATAAACCTAACCCTAACCCTAACCCTAACCGTAACCCTTACCCGAAGCCTTACCCTAACCCGTCCCCTAATCCTAACCCTTACGCTAACACTAACCCGTACCCTAACACGTACGCTCACCCTAAACCGTTGTCGTAAACTAACTTGTCCCCTAAACCGTCCCCATCCCCTAACCCTAACCCTAACCCTAACCCTAATCCTTACCCGAAGCCTTACCCTAACCCGTCCCCTAATCCTAACCCGTACGCTAACACTAACCCGTATCCTAACACGTACGCTCACCCTAAACCGTTGTCGTACCCTAACCTGTCCCCTAAACCGTCCCCATCACCTAACCCTAAACCTTACCCTAACACTAACCCTAACCCTTACCCGAAGCCTTACCCTAATCCGTCCCCTAATCCTAACCCGTACGCTAACACTTACCCGTACCCTAACACGTACGCTGACCCTAAACCGTTGTCGTACACTAACCTGTCCCCTAAACCATCCCCGTCCTCTAACCCTAACCCTAACCCTAACACTAAACCTAACCCTTACCCGAAGCCTTAACCTAACCCGTCCCCTAATCCTAACCAGTACCCTAACACTAAACCGTACCCTAACACGTACGCTCACACTAAACTGTTGTCGTACCCTAACCTATCCCCTAAACCGTCCCCGTGCCCTAACCCTAACCCTAAGCCTAACCCTAACCCTAACCCTTACCCGAAGCCTTACCCTAACCCGTCCCCTAATCCTAACCCGTACGCTAAAACTAACCCGTACCCTAATACGTACGCTCACCCTAAACCTTTGTCGTACCCTAACCTGTCCCCTAAACCGTCCCCATTCCCTAACCCTAACCCTAACCCTAAGCCTAACCCTAACCCTTACCCGAAGCCTTACCCTAACCCGTCCCCTAATCCTAACCCGTACGCTAACACTAAACCGTACCCTAACACGTACGCTCACCCTAAAACGTTGTCGTACCCTAACCTGTCCCCTAAACCGTCCCCGTCCCATAAACCTAACCCTAACCCTAACCCTAACCGTAACCCTTACCCGAAGCCTTACCCTAACCCGTCCCCTAATCCTAATCCTTACGCTAACCCTAACCCGTACCCTAACATGTACGCTCACCCTAAACCGTTGTCGTAAACTAACTTGTCCCCTAAACCGTCCCCATCCCCTAACCCTAACCCTAACCCTAACCCTAACCCTAGCCCTTACCCGAAGACTTACCCTAATCCGTCCCCTAATCCTAACCCGTACGCTAACACTTACCCGTACCCTAACACGTACGCTGACCCTAAACCGTTGTCGTACACTAACCTGTCCCCTAAACTGTCCCCGTGCCATAACCCTAACCCTAAACCTAACCCTAACACTTACCCGAAGCCTTACCCTAACCCGTCCCCTAATCCTAACCCGTACGCTAACACTAACCCGTACCCTAACACATACTCTGACCCTAAACCGTTGTCGTACCCTAACCTGTCCCCTAAACCATCCCCGTCCCCTAACCCTAACCCTAACCCTATCCCTTACCCGAAGCCTTACCCTAACCCGTCCCCTAATCCTAACCCGTACGCTAACACTAACCCGTACCCTAACACGTACGCTCACCCTAAACCGTTGTCGTACCCTAACCTGTCCCCTAAACCATCCCCGTCCTCTAACCCTAACCCTAACCCTAACCCTAAACCTAACCCTTACCCGAAGCCTTAACCTAACCCGTCCCCTAATCCTAACCAGTACCCTAACACTAACCAGTACCCTAACACGTACGCTCACCCTAAACCTTTGTCGTACCCTAACCTGTCCCCTAAACCGTCCCCATCCCCTAACCCTAACCCTAACCCTAAGCCTAACCCTAACCCTTACCCGAAGCCTTACCCTAACCCGTCCCCTAATCCTAACCCGTACGCTAACACTAACCCGTACCCTAACACGTATGCTCACCCTAAACCGTTGTCGTACCCTAACCTGTCCCCTAAACCGTCCCCATCCCCTAACCCTAACCCTAAACCAACCCCTAACCCTAAACCTTACCCGAAGCCTTACCCTAACCCGTCCCCTTATCCTAACCCGTACGCTAACACTAAACCATACCCTAACACGTACGCTCACCCTAAAACGTTGTCGTACCCTAACCTGTCCCCTAAACCGTCCCCGTCACATAAACCTAACCCTAACCCTAACCCTAACCGTAACCCTTACCCGAAGCCTTACCCTAACCCGTCCCCTAATCCTAACCCTTACGCTAACACTAACCCGTACCCTAACACGTACGCTCACCCTAAACCG